>NW_020201033.1:23484-43397 GCF_001531365.2 Cynara cardunculus var. scolymus
ATGTATTTCATGTTGGATATCTTCGAAAGTGTTTGGGTTAGTATGATGAAACAATTCCCTTAGCTGAGGTGAAGATTGACGAACGACTGAGATATATCGAGGAACCAGAAGAAATTCTAAACGAAAGAACGGCAAATCTTCGAAACAAGACAATCGATTTGGTATTAGTAAAATGGAAGCATCATCGTGGTCCGAATTGCACGTGGGAGAACAAAGAACAGATGCTTGCCAAACATCCCGAGCTATTCGAGAAATAAAGATTCCAAGGACAGAATCCTCAAAAGGAGGAGGTAATTGTAACATACACTTTCGCAAATACGTTGCAATTATCCCCTTTATACGTGTTTATGTCATCAAAATGTAAAACTTGGAAGCAAACCCAAATGCAATAAACTATATATGAAATAGTCGAAATCATCGTACGAGGCCCGGGGTAAAACAATTGGAAAGAAACGGGTCAAAAGCATCAATATCTACGTTACGGATACATAAAAACTGACTTTTATTGGAAGATATTTTTGAGATATTTCTATTGTAAGTTGTATATTATCTCTTTGCGAATGCGTGAGCGAAAACCACGTCAAAAACGGAGGTCCGAGCGAAAAGTTATGCGATTTTTAGTGATTAGTGGTCAAACCGAGTTTTCAGCCGAGTCAACTCAGTCCCAACTCGTAAAAGCCAGTTATACATGTTATTTACCTTCTTTTTCACCCAAAATAGACTCTTATCTCCAAAACTTACTACCAAGGGTGATTTTGGCTTCATAGGGGTGAAAAAAAGTTGTTTCAAGGGGTTTTGTTTGATTTTTATGCCAGATTCACCCTCCAATTAAGGTATAACTATTTCATTGGTTAATCTCTTGATTTGAAGCTAGTTAGAGATGAAATCAATGAAACCTAATCTAAGTTATATTAGTAATATGTTGTATTTAGATTGGTTATAGCCTAACTAAGTTGTTATGATGCTTGAATGATGATTTGGAGCTTTCGAAAATGAAGAATATAGGTTGAACTTTGATTTTCTTCATTAATGGCTATTTTTGTGAAATTCTTGAGTATTGATCTTGTAATCAATAATATAAACATGGTTAGATGGTATTTTGATTGTTGGAATAAAGATTGAATCCAAAATATGGGTTTTAGCCTATTTAGTTGGTGAATTTGACAGCACCAAATCTATCCGAGATGCTGTTTTGAATGTGCGATAACGTCTTAGCCGTAGCTCGGATTGCTACTATTCTGGATATTTTAGAAAGCTTATATGTAGATCTAAACCTGTCCTTTAGACACCTTTTAGAAATAAGGCTTCTAGGTTGGTTATAATTGCGTCTAAAAACTGATAAAAAGTTGATTTTGAGCTGTGAATTATAGTGCCTGAAATGAGTTTAAATTAAGTTTGGTTAAGTTTTTGTTGTCGGATCTTTATGAAACTTTGGGTACATATTACAAGTGTTAAATAAACTCACTTGGTCCTTCCAGAGTGACCGTTGGACGATGTTTAGACGTATATGGAGGTAGAGGCTAAGTTGGCTCGATTTTTTAGTATAGAAAAGCACTGTGAGTTTCTGGGGCTATTTGCTAGACATGTGTTATCTATTTGCTACTTGCTTCCACACTCATCCATGTTATGTCTCCTTATCAAATTCAAGAGAGTATTGGCTATTGCACTCCGTCCTTCCATACATGCTACTCGGTGGTTACTTTGTGTTTCACCCGGGGAGGCATGCTTAAGCCCATATCAGCTGAGATWACTCGAGTATGGTGCGTATTTGACCGTGTTAGAGTCCGGTCATTTTTCCCGCTGTCCGGGATAGCTCGGGTGGGAAGATCATTCCACTGGCCGGGATAGCTCGGGTGGTATGATATCTATGATATATATTGTTGTGCTTGCCACGACCGAGATAGCTCGGTGGTAGTACATATCAATTATTGACTTTCACACAATCTATTTGTTGCATACTTTGATATTCAGATGTATGATTCTCGAATGATGATTACTTATTACATGATTTACATCATTCGTGATCATTGACTTCCATGGATTACATTTGTGAAGCTTTAGTAGTTAGTAGTTTCCCTTTACTCACTAAGCATTATGTGCTTACCCTTTTAGTTGTTCACATTTTTACATGCCATGTAGATAAGGCAAAGAACAAGCGCGAGTAGATTGATATATTTGCTTTTGGTGCTTCCAGTAGCACTACTCTTTTGGTATTATATAGTTAGTCGAATACAACTATGGATTGTAAATTATTAGTTGTCTTTTGGTTGTAATTAAAGTATCTAGATAACGGGTAGCTAATGTCCTCTGTCTTGTATATAGTTTAAGCTTTATGAAAATCTATTAAGTTTATTTTGTCCGTTTTAGGATATTTTGGAAAACAAGTGCTTACGGAAACGTCTTGTAAACCAAGCGGACATTTCGAATTAGAAACTCGTAAATATTATATCCCGTTTGCTTTCTAAAGATTTAAAAATATAACTTTTGGTGGTTTGTTTATCATTTATAGAAATGAGGTATTACAAACCTTTTATCATTTATGTAAACTGGGTCTTTCAAAATTAACCTTGACCCAGGTTATCTGAAACCCGGTTATAACAGAATGCACCTATAAATCCTTCAGATCTTGCAACCCAAATGAATTTCATGGAACCGAGGGAGTCGTAGGATTATTAACTTGGATTAAAGGTATGGAGTCTTTCCTCCATATCAACAAATGCCTGGAAGCAAACAAAGTAGAATATGATGCATGCTTACTGCAAGGTAGAGATTGACATGGTGGAACACATTAGTTCAGACTAGGAGTCGAGAAGCAGCCAATCAACTCTCATGGGAAGAATTCAAGAAACTTCTTAAGAACGAGTATTGTCCAAGGAGTGAACTCCAAAAGTTGGAAACGGAATTATGGAATATTGCGATGAAAGGGGAAAATATAGCTGCATATACTACTTGATTCCATGAGTTGGCCAATTTAGTGCCACAACTGGTGACACCTGAAGAGGTCCGAATTGAGAGGTATATCTGGGGGATTATCTAAAGAAATCCGAGGAAATATTATCTCGGCAAACCCAAAGACCCTTCAGGAGGCAATAAACATTGCGACCAAGCTCACAATAATGCTATTCGATATGGGGAATTTTACAAAGGAAAAAGAAAGGTGGAAGAACTGGGAAACCAAAGATGTGGGGATAGGTTTGGCTAGAATAGGAAGGCAGTAGGAAACTTTGGGGAACAAACCTAAGTGATAAATCAAGGAAGCAAACCTAAGTGCAACAAATGTAATTTCTGCACTGGGGAAACTGCATCATTTGTCAAAGGTGCCACAGCGAGGGTCATCCTACAAAGGATTGCCGAAAGCGATTATGTTCTGAATGTGAGAGTCCAGATCATATGATAAATGTTTGTTCGAGGAGAAAGCAAGGAACAAATATTAATGATGCTCGACCAGCCAACCAAGGAAACTCAGAAAGTCAGTCAGAAAGGGAGGCTATGCATGATCCCAATGTGGTTACATGTACATTTCTCTTAAATAATGAATTTGCATCAGTATTATTTGACTCAGAAGCTGATAGAAGTTTTGTATGTTTAGACTTTAGGCCAAAGATTAATTTAAAATCTCAAAGGATGAAGGAAGATTATATAATAGAGTTTGCCAATGGCCAATAAATTAGGACTAGAGACATAATCATGGGCTGCACTCTATGCTTAGCTTAGAAGGATTTTAACATAGATCTTAATCCGATTAAGTTAGGAAGTTTTGATATAGTTATATGCATGGATTGGCTATCCAAAAATTGAGCTGAAATACTTTGTTCGGAAAAGATTATCCGAATTCCTCAAGAAAGAGGAGAAGCACTTATAATTCAAGGAGAGGAGTCCGATCGGAAAATTAAGATAGTATCATGCATAAAAATGCAGAAATACTTAAAGTTGAACTATGATGCATTTTTGGTACATATTATAGATATGAAGGTTAAAGGGAGAAGTATTGAAGACTTTCCTGTAGTACGGGAGTTCCCCGAAGTGTTCCCCGAGGATCTACCAGGATTACCCCCACTTAGACAAGTCGAATTTGGTATCGACTTAATTCCTGGAGCTGCCCCAGTGGAAAAAGCACCATATTGATTGGCCCCATCAGAGATGCAAGAGATGTCGAGACAACTTCGAGAGTTGTTAGATAAAGGATTCATAAGACCCAGTTCTTCACTATGGGGAGCACCAGTTTTGTTCGTAAAAAAGAAAGATGGATCGATACGGATGTGTATTGATTATAGGGAGCTTAATAAGTTGACTATCAAGAATCAATATCCTCTTCCTAGAATAAATGATTTATTTGATCAACTTCAAGGTGCTGTATACTTTTCAAAGGTTGATCTTTGATCCGGATATCATCAAGTAAGAATTCGAGAAGAGGACATCCCTAAAACGACATTTAGAACCCGCTACGACCATTATGAATTTTTGGTTATGCCATTCGGGTTAACCAATGCCCCGGCTGTATTCATGGATCTAATGAACAGGTTTTGCAGACTATACCTGGATAAATTTATAATCGTCTTCATAGATGACATACTAATTTATTCACGAAGCAAGAAGGATCATGAGCAACATCTGAGATTGATATTAGAGCTACTTAGGGACCATAAATTGTATGCAAAATTCTCCAAATGCGAATTATGGATTCGTGAAGTACAATTACTTGGTCATGTGGTCAATGAAAAAGGAATTCATGTAGACCCTGTGAAGATTGAGGCCATTAAGAAATGGTAAACCCCCAAAAACCCTGACAGAAATTCGTCAATTTCTTGGTTTGGTAGGCTATTACCGGCGATTCATTGTGAATTTTTCAAAAATTACGCAACCACTCATAGCTTTAACTCAGAAAGACAAGAAGTTTGTTTCGGAAGAAAAACAAAAAGAGGCCTTCGAAACTCTTAAGCATAGGCTATGCAATGCACCAATTCTGTCATTACTAGAAGATTCGGAAAACGTTGTGCTATATTGCGATGCATCACATCATGGATTGGGGTGCGTACTTATGCAAAAAGATAAAGTCATTGCATATGCCTCAAGGAAACTCAAAGTGCATGAGAATAATTATTCAACGCATGATCTAGAATTAGGAGTCGTAGTATTTGCACTTAAGATTTGAAGACATTACCTATACAATACCAAGTGCACTATGTTCACTGATCACAAAAGTCTTCAACACATCTTGAATTAGAAAATGTTAAATATGAGGCAATGAAGATGGATTCAACTGCTCAGTGATTATGATTGCGAAATTAAGTACCATCCAGGCAAGGCTAACGTAGTAGCTGATGCTTTGAGCAAAAAGGAAAGAGTAAAGCTAACAAGGGTACGAGCTTTGGGAGCAGTAGTAACCACGAGTTTGAAAGCACAAATTTTCAAAGATCAAAAAGAGGCATTTGAGGAAGAGAATTTGAAAAATAAGACCCTACACCACATGGAAACTATGTTTCGACTGAAGGCTGATGGAGTGAATTACTTGGGAAATAGGGTTTGGATTCCTAAGATTGGTAATCTTAGATCCATAATTCTGAACGGAGCCCATCGATCAAAGTATTCAATTCACCCCGGAGCGGATAAAATGTATAAGAAATTGAGGGAACACTATTGGTGGCCTGGAATAAAAAAAGACATTGCCATGTATGTGAATAAGTGTTTAACTTGCGCAATGGTCAAGGTTGAACACCAAAAACCATCTGGTCTACTCCAGCAACATGATATTCCCCAGTGGAAGTGGGAACAAATATCGATGGACTTCATAACTAAGTTGCCCAGGACTAGGAAAGGGCATGATGCAATATGGGTAATTGTGGATCGACTGACGAAATCTGCTCATTTTCTGCCAATTCGAGAAGATTATAAGATGGAGAAGCTGGCTCAAATTTACATAAATGAAATCATCACTCGGCATGGGGTACCTCTTTCCATCATATCGGATAGAGATAGTCGATTTACGTCAAGATTTTGGCAATCACTTCAAGAAGAGCTGGGTACACCTCTAGATTTAAGTACTTCATACCACCCTCAAACGGATGGGCAGACGGAAAGAACCATCAAGACATTGGAAGACATGTTACGTGCGTATGCCATAGATTTTGGTGGAAGCTGTGATACACACCTTCAGTTAGTTGAATTTGCATACAATAGCAGCTATCATGTCAGTATTCAGTGTGCGCCTTAAGAAGCGTTATATGGACACAAGTGCAGATCGCCACTCAGTTGGTTAGAAATCGGTGATCGAAAATTAACTAGACCTGATGTAGTTCAGGAAACTACTGACAAGATTGTAATTATAAAGGATCGACTCAAGGTTGCAATAGATCGCCAGAAAAGTTATGCGGACAATCGAAGCAGAGCCTTAGAGTTTCAAAAAGAAGGTAAAGTACTCTTAAAGGTCTCACCCTGGAAAGGAATAATGCGTTTTGGAAAAAGAGGCAAGTTGGGTCCCCTATATATTGGTCCATTTGAAATAACTAAAAGAGTTGGACAAGTGGCATACAAGCTGGATTTGCCACAAGAGTTAAGCACCATTCATGATACATTTCATGTATCAAACCTTAAAAAGTGTTTAACCGATGAAACACTGGTCATACCACTGGAAGAGGTGCAAATTAATGATCATCTGCGCTTCGTTGAAAAACTCATAGAAGTCATGGATAGAGAAGTCAAGAGGTTGAGGTGTAGTAAAATCCCAATTGTAAAAGTTCATTGGACCTCAAAGCATGGACCATAGTACACTTGGGAAAGAGAGGATTTTATGAGAAACAAGTATCCTCACTTATTCACAAACGGGTCCAAAGATAAGAATTGATGAATCAAATTTCGGGGCAAAAATTTTCTGGCATGGGGAGACTGTGACATCCGTCACTTTTGGAGCATCAGGTTAGTATCTTTAAATGGTTCTTATATTTAGGATTATAATTTATTAGGATCTAGTCATGTTGAATGGAAATCAATTGACTTAGCTCTCAATTTGTAGTTCAGAAAACCCTGTCCCAACGGGTATCTGATAAAGTAACTTATGTAATGCAAATATATATAAAAATTACTCTTAAAATAAATAAAGTTGATATTATAACATTCCAATTTAAAATTTAAAGTGTTATTTGAATATACAAATAATTTTCACAAAATTAGGAATCGTGATTCAAAAATAAATAATCCTATTGGTGTTTGATAAAAAAAATGAATTAAATTAACATTAAGTTGGGTTGTATTTATTTATAAGAAAATTAGAATAAATATGAGGTGGTTTGGGCCTTGAATGGGCTGGCCCCTCTACTTTCATATAAAAACCCCATTTCTTTTGAAAATCTGTCATTTTACCTTCACATTTCTCCTTTCCCTCTCTCTTTAAACCTTTCATCTTCCACAGTAGCCGAATCCAAATTCCAAAATCCTCCTTGATTCTCTAAATATTGAAGAACATTCAAGTCTTCAAGAAAAATCGAGCAAAAAGGTAATAAGATTGGTTTTATTTTTTAATCTTTTACAATAATGTTTCTCGTATATTTATACTTCTTGCTCTTTTTTGAGCTCAAAATTTTCTAGAGAGTCTAAGATGGGAGATTATTTCATCAAGACATGAAAATGTTCCCAAAATGATGATAATCTATGATCTATGAACTTAGGACTCAAGAAAATGGGATAAAACCATATTGCATGTAGTAGTTAATTAATAAAAATGACATTTTGAAACTGACAGGTAGCTTCTAACAATCCTGTCGATTGTATTCTTTAATATCAACCCAAAATATTTGACTTCTTTTGGAGTCTGTTTTGGATTAGTTGTTGTTTCACTATTTCGAGTCTCACTCAAAAATATTGTATTTTGAGCATTTAAATGTTTAATATAAAACTTTAGGACCAAAAATAATGTTGTTGGACAAAAGATGTCTAACAACAGTGACTTTTGGGGGTTATAAAAGTTAAAAGTGAAATGATTTTTGGAAGGTTCCCTTGACAATGATTGGTGAAACCAAGAGTCCAKGAACAKAATCTGTATWTCTGTCCAAATAGCAACTTTTTGTGCAAAAACCTTTTATTTAATTAAATATTGGGTTATTTTTTTAAGAACAATTAAAAAGGGTATCAACTTTAGCCCATACAGGTTTATTTGCATTACATAAGATATAATCTTACTTTATCTTTATCGTGACCCGATGGGTGATCTAACTTTTGGATTTCGGGTGTTTTGAACATTAGTGCGAACGTTGGAGCTCTAAGCCTCATCGAAACCTTGGATATTCATCTTCAAAGTAGTGAGTTCTTCACGGCCCCACTTTCACTACTTTTAGTTATTTTTAACTGGGGGAAAAGCATGAAAGAATGCAAACTTTACTATCTAGATTTAAAACTAATGGACTAAAGAGCTGTTTAGTCAGAGTTGTGAAAATCATGAAAAATTGATTGTTATTGCACTACCTATAAATGATAAATTGATGTGCTTGAGAGGATATTTCAAAAAAGTCCCCTTCCATACATGCTACTAGTTCACTCGGGCACGTCCCCAGGCCATGGTAATTGTGGATAGCCGCTATTGTGTTGACAGTCCCACCTAAAAAAGGGTGCACATTACCTATGTCTTTCATAAGTCTACTCATGTGCGCGAATGGGCAAATGCTGAAGTAGTACTGATACGAACCGTGGTACCTAAGTGAGTGAACGGGCCACTTATGGTAGTTCGTAAACTAATGGGGCACATTGGTCAGGTAAGGCTCTGTAGCATCTCAAGTTTTTAAGCATTGATGGAAATATTTACATTTATATTGTGCATGTTATGTATAAGTTTGCAAGTTGTGTTTTATGCATAGTAAGTATTTTGTGCATACAAAAACCCATGAATTCACTAACTCTTTGTAGTTGACGTCATTTTATGTTTCATGCTTTCTAGGAAATTAAGTAAGAAGGGAAGTTTTGGAAGATCTTATGCGATAACACCGGTTCACAAGTTTTAGAAATCTTTTTTTGTAAATAATGTTTTTTTGTGAACAGCAAAGTTATGAATTTGTAAATTTTCATGGATTATGTAATTCATGGTGATATCTATCGAATAGAGCTATGAAATGCTTACCTGTTATGCCTCGTGTTCCGCTTTAGCGGGGTGTGATAATTAGACTCTAAACCCCATATGTACTTTTTCACTTTACTGTTTTCTGATATAATGTAAGCTTCAGCAAACCGGGATTATTCCATGAAGACTTTTGTGTACTAACGAACTGACATATTTTCTTGTTCTAGACGATGGAAATTATCTTCTACTTTCCGTACTGCTGCTTCTAACAATATTGTATCTTAAAATTTATCACAAACTCTTCCCATAACATGGTTTTTAGAATATTTGGATCTGAACTCGACAAAACCTCGCACCAATATAAAGCACTTGACCTCAAACGGGATACATCAAACATAACTTTGTCTTCTTTTGCACTTTTACTGATTTGCAGACTTAGTTCAATTTCTTTAAGCCAACACATGGCTTTAACAGGGTCACGCTCACCATAAAATTTAGGCGGTTTACAGGCAAGAAACATTTTAATATCCCCCCTTTTATGAACTGAAGACGAAGTAAGGGGCACAGACGTACCAGTTACCGGGTACTAGCTCCTGGTTCTTCTTGATGTTCAGGATCCCATATTTTTTCTGGTTTTTTGGGGCCGCCCGTCCCAACAAATTCACCAAACTTTCTTGGAATTTTCCCAACTCAGATGCCAGCATTTGCGGAGTAATAAAACCGGGATCAGGAACATTGTGTCCACCCCTTGCTCTTCCTCTTCAATGACCGGACATTGAACTTTCTTGTGCTGACAATTCCTGTTCCATATGAGTTTCTTGTCTAGTACTTCTCCCTCTTCCTCGACCCTTGCTGCGACTTCGCGTTTCTATTGTCATTACATTTTCCGGATCTTCTCCTTGGGTTACATTTCTTCTTCCCCGACCTCTTCCATAACCGGTAGAGGTCCTTTCTGATTGAATAGGATTATCTACCATTTCTCAGTTGTAGGTCTCTTTCTGTCACATTTAAACATATATGATTATTCACATAATCAAAAGATAATAACATGTTTATCCTCAAGTCTATCCATAACTCAAGATTATATCAGTCATATATAATATATCTTTCTCATAATAGGTTCTACTATAACATATTCCCATGTTTATAGTCCCAGTGAAACCTATTATCATAATTTCTATAACTCAAGTTTAAGTCTAAGTATTTCGCAAATACCCAGAACCCTTACACCTAGGCTCTGATACCAATCGTAACATCCCACAATTAATACTAACATGTAACACAATAACAACCACATCTGATAACCAAACGCAATATTGTTTACAAAACAAGGGCTAACAAAACTTTGTCTAGTACATTTAGGTGCATCTAAACATCATCATTCAAACTTTCCCCCTGCCTTTATCCTGCAATGTATGATGACTGCAAAACAGGTTAGTCCAACAACTGAGCATTAGACCCAAAACGTCTAGTCAGCGTACAAATCTCATACAAATAACTTATATTCCAAACCAACAATTTAGAATCAAACCTGTACAGACACAAACATTTTATCTATATTAGTTATAGATTCTTTTCCTCTCGCGGTTACACCGCCATTACATCTCTCTCGCGGTTACACCGCCATTAAATCACTCTCGCGGTTACACCGCCATTACATCTCTCTCACGGTTACACCGCCATTACATCACTCTCGCAGTTACACCACCATTACATCACTCTCGCAGTTGCACCGCGATTAAATCTCTCTCGCGGTTACACCGCCATTAAATCGGGAAATTATAATTAATATAGCCTTGACCGCACATGAAATTCGATCAACTTTAACCGTATTGGTAATCCGGACAACAACCGGAATTGGAATCCTTACAACCAATCTTGAGCGATTTAGGCAAACAACAAATAACCCTTGACCAGTTTAGATATGTACGGACATCCCTTGGCCTGTTTAAGGGAAATCCGGTTGATACTCAAGTGGGTTAAAGAGAATCTGGTTGCCTCTTGGGCGGTTTAGGGAGATATCTTGTTGCCTCTTAAGCGGTTTAGTATAAACCTAGACACCCCTTGTCTGGTGTAGGGTTGAATCCGGATGACCTTCGACCGGTTTAGGAAGAATCTGGACAGCATTTATCCGATTTAAGGTTGAAATCCGCGGAATATATAGTGAGAATGATAGTAGGACAATTTTAAATATCAATGTATTGCATACAAACAATTAATACTCAAAAGCGTAATACACTCACCATAGAATCAGAAATCTTAACTTTATGCTCCCTCCCTTTTCAGCCGATGATGTTAAAATAAAGAGACTTTTGTTCCAAAGAGTCTGTAAAAACACTTTTTCTTACCTTCCCATTTACTATAAGTAGTAAAGAGAATTCCTTAGGGGCGGTTCATAGCAGCTGACTCCCCTTTTAACACAAATAAACTTTTAATTCAAAGGAACATAATTCCTACTTCTTTACACCAAGTAATCCAAAACGTAATAATCTAGGAAATCTTAAGATAACTAATCTAATCAACTGATTCATCTAACCCGGATATTATAGTTTGGCAGATACAATGTTAAACCCAGATACTCTTAATTGATAGAAACACATTTTAGGTAAGATAAGAATTAAGAACAAGCAAGGTATTTCAAATGACTAATCAAAATATTCAAGGATGAAAGTAAAACAGTGAATGTGTTAGACCCCATTAGTCTTATGCATGGAAGTAATGAAGACAAACAAGTGATGAAGAACCAGAAGGGCGATGGAAGACTTAAAGGAAAAATGAGAGTTGGTTGGCCGTTTCCCGACCCCTAGTCTGAACTAAAGTGTTCCACCATGTCAATGCTCTGCCTTGCAGTAATTATGCATTGTATTCTACTTTGTTTGCCTTTAGGCATTTGCTGATATGGAGGACAGACTCCATACCTTCAATCCAAATTAATAATCTTACGGCTCCCTCAGTTCCATGAAATTCTTTTGGGTTGCAGGATCTGAAGGATTTATAGGTGCCTTCTTTGGATGTCCTAGGCTCAAAATTGGTTGGTTGGTTAGCGCTCAGGCCTGCAGCTACCTGGCAGACTATATTGGGAAGCGCAGCCAAGAGTTGTTCTGACACGAGTCGTGCAACTTCAAGGTTTTCTCTTCTTGGCGCCATTTTCTAAAGCATGATAAAAGGGAATATCATTGACAATAATTCTAATCAACAGAATGATGCATAGGATATTCATCTTGTAGATATCATTGAAGCGTTTATATGACTAAACAGAAAAAATTTTATATTCATCCAAAAATTCAGCACATTTAAACGATTCCAAAGGACGTTAAGGGCTTTCAATCGATTACAACCCTTAAAACAGATCTTAGATTCCAACAAAAGAGTAGTGATTCTAACTCTAGTCATTGCTTCTAGAGCAGAATCCAACAGATTAGCATTCTTAGTATTAGTACCATCAACACACTCCACTAAACATTTATATAGTCTCCTAATCTCGCGTCTTGCAGCGATGATTGCATCCGAGGTTCTCATCATACGCTGGTGATGCATCTCCAATATATCGGACAGGTTATTCAAGATGTAGTGGTGATATCCCAGCCGGGTCTAGTGGGTTTGAGTTTCCAATGCAATACCCCGCACCCATTCTCGTTCATCCAGAGTAATGCCCTGGGCGTAGGATGCAGGTACTCCATTCACCTCTCGTGAGACTCTGTTCCCATGCTGCGATCGTGATGCCTCTCCTCTTGTTCTATTAGAGTTCTCGAAAGTGACCCGTCGAGGTAGTGGTATACTTTTTCTAGCCGTGACCCTAATCCTCAGACCATGAAACGGTTGAGGTGGAATATCAGGCACTGGCTCGAATGGAGTTAACACTGATGCAAGTCATAAAGCATGTGTCTCGCTTGTCGCTGTGTCCTCATGCTCATGTGGGTCTACCTCTTCATTGATTGATAAATTCCTTTTAGATTGACTAACAACATAACCAGACTCGTCTGCTGAATATTCATTAGGAATAGATGATGACATAGTGATCTACGATATTAACAAACTTAATTGCTAGACATACCATCAATAATCGCTTACGGTTAAGACAAAAGTTACCAATTAAGGACTAAAGACGGCAAACAAACTAGAGCCTCTAGATGACCAGTGCCTCTGGTTGCATTACCAGAGCTTCTGGTTGCATTACCAAAGCTTTTGGTTGAAGTTCCCCTATTCGGAGCAACATTTGACTTTTAGCTCATCGGCCTCTGGTTCAACATTCACTTAGTGATGTAAGGGATTTCTAATTCATCGGCCTCTGGTTCAACATACATAGTAGACCAATGGATCTCTTTGTCCATTGATCTCTGGTTCCTCATACATAGCAGACCAATGGATCGCTGTCCATCAACCTCTGGTTCCACATAACTTAGCAAACCAATGGATCTGTTGGTCTATGGATCTCTGATTCCTATTACATAGCAGACCAATGGATCTCTTGGTCCATCGATCTCTGATTCCTAATACATAGCAGACCAATGGATCTCTTGGTCCATCAATCTCTAGTTCCTCATACATATCATACCAATGGATTGATGTCCATCGACCTCTGGATCAACATACCCTTCAAGAATTTATAACTCTTCAGCCTTTGGTCCAACATACAGACTTAGTAAATATTTTCCTTTGGAGGACCAAAGCCTCTAGTTCCTCTAACCAGAGTTTCTGGCTCTCAAGATCAAGCCAACCAGAGCTTCTGAACGCCCTCCACTTATAAAGTTAAGTGGTCCTTTAACCAAAAATAGAACGCAAAGCACACTTCCTATGTCAAGGCAAATCTTATCTAATACATAGTACAAAATATTTGAATATAGAGGTTATAGGGACTAGACCCTTATCTATGTCTAACCACCAAGTATTCAGATACAGAGTTGACCCTGTGGTTGTCTTAGTGCTCTATATAACATGTTTTACTTCACAACCAGAGCTTCTGGTTAGTCTGGGGCAATGGATATTCAAAATTTATGCAAACACACACATAATCATGTTTTTCATATTTTAAATAAAATTTCTAAATTTGAGCATATTTCCAACACATCCGATTTGAATCTTCTATCATAATACATAAGTTAAACATAGGTGATCAGGCTCTGTTTAATTTAAGTATAATAACACGACATTCATCCTCTGGTAATACTGGTGACATTGTTTTGAAAATATTTGGTTATAGTTTGTAGTTTTAAGAAAAAACCGGTGTTCTCTATAACCGAAGCTCTGATACCAAATCTGTCACACCCCGCTAAAGCGGAAACACGAGGTGTAACAACTAAGCGTTTCACAGCACAAGATATTAGATAACACCATTCAATTTGCAAGATTTAAAATTTTAGCATCCACAACCAAATTGGAGTTAGAATAATCTTTTACAAAAGTTACAAATGAATGAAATCGGTGTCATCACAAAATGCTTCCAAAACTTTCATTCTTACTTATTTTCCTAAAAAGCTTGAAACATAAAACGACATCAACTACAAAGAGTTGGTGAGTTCACGGGTTTTCATATGCACAAAATATTTACAATGCATAAATCACTTCTTGCAAACTAATACCTAAACATGCACAAGATAAATGTAAATCTTTAACGATGTTTAAAACTTGAGACGCTACTGAGCCTCACCTGACCAATGTGCCCCATTATTTTTCGAACTACCATAAAGTGGCCCGCTCCCTCACTTAGGTACCACGGTTCGTATCAGTACTACTTCAGCGGTGGCCTGTTCRCACAAATGAGTAGACTATTAAACATAGGTAATGTGCACCCGTTTTTGGGTGGGACTGTCAACACAATAGCGGCTTTCCACAATTACCACGGCCCGGGAACATGCCCGAGTTAACTAGTAGCGTTTACGGAAGGGGACTTTCTAAAATATACTCTCAAGTACATCAATTTATCATTTATACATAGTGCAATAACAATCAATTTTTCATGATTTCAACAATTTTTGACTAAACCATTCTTTAGTCCAACAGTTTTACAACTAAACAATATAGTTTGCAGTCTTTCATGCTTTTTCCCCAATTTTAATAAACAAAACAGTAAAAGTGGGCCCATGTGTTCTCACAAGTTTGCTGATGAAAATCCAAGAACTTGATGACGTTTGAAGCACTAAACGTCCACCCTAACTTTCCTGAACAGTCCAAAATCCAATAATTAGATCACCTGTCGGGTCTTGATGAAGATAAAGTCAAATTATATCTTATGTAATTCCAATAAGTTTTTATGGATTAAAGTTGATACTTATTATTTGTTCTTAAAAATGGTCCAATATTTATGTATTTTAAGATCCTAGTCTTTTGCATAAAAAGTTACCACTTGGACATAATGTAATTTCTGTTTCTGGAATTTTGGTCTCACAAAATCTTTGTCAAAAGGAACCTTCCATAAGTTATTTTGTGTCCAAATTTTTATACCACAAATGTTACTGTGTTAGACATCTTTTGTCCAACAGCATCATTCTACACCAGAGTTTCAAATTGAGCTTTTAGATGCTCAAAACTCAATATTTTTGAGTGAAAACCAAGACAACCACTCATCAAAATATATTTTAAAAGGAAAAATGAAGCATTTGGACATTTATTTTTAGAAGATTCAGTCGACATAACTTACTAGTAACGATCTGTCAGTTTCAAAATGTTACTTTTGATGGTTAAATTTCACATGTAATGTGGTTTTATCCCATTTTCTTGAGTTCTAAGTTTGTAGATCATAGATTATCACCATTTCGAAGACATTCTCATGTCTTTGATGAATAATCTCCCGTCTTATAATATCCAGAAAATTTTGAGCTCAACAAGAAGGAAGAAAGTGTGACGGAAAAGAGAAATAATATTGAAAAGATACAAAGATAATAAAACTAATCTATTAACTTTTGCTTGATATTACTTGAAGACTTGAATGTTCTTCAAGATTTATGGAATCTAAGAGAGGTTGGAGGGAGGATTTGAATGGAGTGGTAGACTAAGAGTCTTTAGAGAGAGAAAGGAGAAATGTGAAAGTGAAATGAAAAACATTCAAAAGAAGTGGGGTTTTTATATGTGGATAAAGGGGCCGGTCCTCACAAGGACCAATCCATCACATTTTTATTTTTATTTTCTTATAAAGACAAAGCCCAATTAAATGTTAACTTAAATACACTTTTATCAAATACCGATAAAATTATTCATTATTAAATCAAAATTCCAAATTTTGTAAAATTATTTGTACACTCAGATGAGGCTTTTAATTTTTAATTTGAATTTTATAATATCAACTTTATTATTTTAGGAGAATTTTTAATACATTTGGCATTACCTAAGTTACTTTATCAATTACCCGTCGAAACAGGGTTTTCTGAACTATAATTTGGGAACTCAGCCAAATGAAATCTAATCAACATGACTAGACCATAATAAATTATAATCCTAAATATAGAAACCCTAATAAGATGCTAACCTGACGCTCCAAAAACGACAGTTGTCACAGTCTTCCCAAGTCGGAAGAATTTTGTCTCGAAATTTTATTTGTCCGTTCCTATCTTTGGATTCGTTTGAGAACAAGTGAGGATACTTGTTTTTCATAAAATCTTCTCTTTTCCACATGTACTCGGCCCATGCCTTGTACTCCAATGAACTTTTACAATCGGTCCATGATTTCTATTGGTCTTTAAACGAAGCACATGTGATCGTTAATTTGCACATTTTCCAATGGTATAACCAGTGTTTCGTCGATTAAACACTTTTCGAGGCTTGATACATGAAATGTATCATGAATGACACTTAATTCTGGTGGTAAATTTAACTTGTATGCCACTGGTCCAATTTTCTCAATTACTTCAAATGGACCAATATATCGGGGACCCAATTTGCCTCTTTTCCCAAAACGCATTATTCCTTTCCATGGTGAGACTTTTAAGAGTACTTTATCTTCTTTTTGGAATTCTAATGGTCTCCTCCGATTATCAGCATAACTTTTCTGACGATCTCTTGCAGCCTTGAGTCGATCCTTGATAATTATTGTTAGCTCTCATTTCATTTAATGTAAAAGTATGAAAAAAGTAAATACTGCAAGTGTTGACAGAAGAGGTTCCACCACAGAAGACCACAGAGGAGCTCTCATTTCATTTAATGTAAAAGTATGGAAAAAATAAATACTGCAAGTGTTGATAGAAGAGGTTCCACCACAGAAGACCACAGAGGACCAACAACATAAGATGTTCAATCGTACAATTGAAGTGTGATAGAACCTCTGTTGTCCATCACAGAGGTTCTGGAAACTGGTCCTCTGTAATCAAAGCGTACAAGTCAAAGATGACAGAACCTCTGTTGTCTATCACAGAGGTTCTGGAAACTGGTCCTCTGTAATCAAAGCGTACAAGTCAAAGATGACAGAACCTCTGTTGTCTATCACAGAGGTTCTGGAAGATGATCCTCTGGAATCAAGTGCTCTCAAGTCACATCCAGCAGAGCCTCTAGGATGGCTCACAGAAGGTCTGCATCTTTATCTTTTGTGAAGAACTTCTTTACTGTTTTACTTAGGTTTATTAGCTGCTTGTGCTTATCACATGACAGTTTGTAATCTGCTTTATTTGAACGACTTAGATGAATTTGTACGTCTAGGTCATGTCAGAAAAGCAGTTAGGAACGAGTATAAATAGCAGCGTAGGCCTTTGTAATTCTGTGTGCTTCCATATCATATTGTAAACATTTTCAATCAATTGAAAATCATTTGAAGCTTCTCTCTCGTGTTCTTCATTCAACTGTGTTCTTCATTGATTATTACTCTGTTTGTTCTTATTGCTTCCTCTGCACTAATATTGTCAAATAGAYCATCCAGAGTAAGTGATTAATATCCAAAACTGAGTTAATCGATCCTATCAATTGGTATCAGAGCGGGAATCAAATTCTAATTTGATTTATTCTGTTCTTGGTATTAATCTTCGTACGCTCAAGAACACCAGTCTTCTTCTTCTTCAGGTGACCCTGTTCTTCACTACTTCATCAGTTTCTTCTTATTCCTACTTTTCTTCTTCTATCAATGGCGAATCTAGCCAATACTTCTTTTATGAGCACTGGTTCGCAATCTAAACCTCCCACGCTCATACGTGAGGAGTATCTTCAATGGAAAGTGCGAATGGTAAATTTTCTGGAAGGTATTCATCCCAAAATCTGTGAATTTCTTTATAATCCTCCCTATGTTCCCATGAATTTAATTCCTAGAGTTCCAGCAACTGGAACAACACCAGAAATTCTCGAGCACTATGAACCACGTTCTGAGGCCAACTAGAGCGATGAGGACAAAATTATGGTCGAGTTGGGAAGTAAATGCAAACGATTGTTAATTATGGCTATAYCTAATGAAATCTTCAAGTGCATTGATCATTGTCAACTGTCCATGGACATCTGGGCAGAACTAGAGAAGCAAATTGAAGGAGGCAAAAAAACCCTTAAAAACAATCGATCAATTTGCATTKATGAGTATCACAGCTTCAAGGAAAAATACTGTGAGTCCCTGTCGGACACATACTCGAGACTGAACACGTTGATCAGCAACTGTAAGAGGTATGGTGTCATGCAAACGGCAGAGGAAAATAACTCATTATTCTTGAAAAGCCTTGAGGTTAAGTGGATGCACCTCACTATGTCCATGAAGGCCACCCTAGACCTGGAAATGTGGACTCTAGTAGACTTCTTTGGATCTCTTAAGAGCCAAGAGCCTCAAGTTATGCAGATGAAGAAGAACTACGGTGGCCCTATGGCTCTAGTTGCAGAGGATGGATGCTCTGGGAAAGGGAAGGAGGTACAGAAGGAGAGAAGGAAAAGAAGAAGAAGAAGAAGAAGAAGAAGAAGGTATTGGTTGTCGAGAGTGACGACAGCTCTGAGGAAGAAGTTTCCATGAAGGAGATAATGAAAACTCTTGCCTTGATTACCAGAGAGTTCAGGAAGGGTGGAGAGAGGAAAGAATTTAAAAGTTTCAATCGAAGAAACTTCACAAAAGGAGAGAGATATGAGTAAAGAGATAAGGAACAGAAGCCCTTGCAGAGGGTTGAAGAGCAAAGGAAGGAAGAGCCTAAAGATGGCTGCTTCAAATGTGGCAAACCAAGCCACTTTGCTGCAGACTGCTGGTCGAAAGGGCCAAGGGCACCGCAGAGGGGTCATAAAGATGCAACCTTCTATAAAAAGAAGGCTGAATACTATCAGCAGAAGTCTCTTCTAGCTCAATCAAGTGAGCTAGTAACAGACGAGTCTTCTGACGAAGATGAACAGAAGGGTCTTCTCGCATGGGAAGACTCAGACACAGAGGACGAGCTCTTCTGTRGGATGGCAGACATCAAGTCAGACTCCTTTGACAGGAACGACCAAGAGGTTTCTACTTCCTCCTCTTCTGAATCTATTGATCTTTTCACTGAGATCATCGATAACCTCGACTCATGTCATTTGGAGCATTTTAGTCTTAAAGAAAAACTTTGTCTCTGTGAAAAAGAAGTAATTCTGCTCATAGAGGAAAAGAAATCGATTTTTTAAAATGTTCGAAGAAGCGCAATCMAAGTTTATAAACTTAGAAAATTCTTCAAAACAAAAGCTGGCCAAGGTTGAAAAAGACTTAAAAACTAAGGTGGAAGAGTTAAGGCAGATGGAGAATGAGAAATGCAATATTACTTATGTTAAGGAATTCTTTCAAAAAGACAGAGAATTTTTACACTAGGATGTGCTTGACAGAGAGCTAAAAATTAAGAAATTTCAAGAGGYTYMAAACATTWMCAAAAAGATCAAGGTCAATTTGGGCAGAAGAGGTCTAGGTTTCTCGGAATTTGATAATAAACCCGGTTTCAAATCAAACAAAACTCTAGAGAATACCTTTAGA
>NW_020201033.1:50352-54963 GCF_001531365.2 Cynara cardunculus var. scolymus
CTTCTTCTTAGGATTTTAAATGGTTTTTATTCTAGGGGGAGCCAAGGAAGCTGGCTCAGAGGGGGAGTTTTTAAAATGAAAATCAAACCACAAAAGGTGCTAAAACTTTTGAAGTATCTTGTTCTCAGAGGTCAACTCATCAGAACCTCTGGCGCTTCTAACAGAGGCTCTGTGAGTCTGAGTTGAGCAAGTACTCATCTCTCTGTGGATTTTCAAACCGTTTAGGTAATAAAGGTGTAAGCTTATAAGAAGGCCCGACACATATCACAGAGGCTCTGTTACCCTTATGCCTCTGACAAAACTCTCTTAATAGTTCTTGTCTATTGATATGATGCGCGTGGTTATGTGGATAAGGGTTAGAATCTACACGCGCATGTCAGAAAAGGGGCGCACGTCATCAATCGCGCGTCTTCCCAACACGGCGTGTCATACCTTTTTGAGCCVTTTMAACCCWAAACCACTCATCACGACCTTTCGTCAATAAAACGGTTCATTTTAAATCCCTCCCTATAAATACCTCTTTCCCCCCAAATCAAAAACCTTTACCACTCTCAAATACTCCAGCGAACCTGCAACTAAGAATTTCTCAAGCATTCAACCTGCAAAATGTCTTCTTCATCCGTATCTGCACAATCCGTCAATGTTTCGAGCGACAACGAAGTTACCCAGGCTCAAGCGTTGACATCCCATGCCCTATCCTTCGTTCAAAACAGATACGAGAAGGTCGTACTCGTTAAAAAACCGAACAACTACTTCTTCGTCCCATCTGCAACAGGTTTTCCCGATTTTACCTTTCCATTACTCGAAATACTAAGAAACCATCCTCTCTTCTTTGCCCTATCTGCTACCAAACCAACCCCAGAACCATACATAACCCAATTTCTCCTAAGTTCCTACTTAACAACCCTTGACAATTCTGGATTAACAATTGTTGGATACGCCTCACACCCCGTCAATAAATCTMTGGTTCCCTTAGAACTGAATGTGGACATTTTGAGGACTGCACTGCGTTTACCCACATTGGAGGAACTTAATTTGAATGCCTATGTTGCGACCCCCATTGACGAGGAATTGATTCAATTCCTGGAATTTCACTCTTATGCGACCCCTATCGTCAAAAGATCTCAATTTAAGCGCAAAGGACTGCCCCCTTTCTGGAACACCCTATTTTCTATCGTCAACTATTGCTTGACAGGGAAGGTAGGTAGTCATGACCAGACCTCACACGCCATGATATCCATCGTGTACGAAATCTACTTCAACCTTCCTCTAGATTACGCGCAGTTAATATTCGAGGATATGGTCAGGTTAATCAAGAAGAAATGCGCGAGTCAAAGGGGTGAAAAATCAAAGGTCAAAGCACAAAAGAAGGCCAAGGAGGACATGAACCAACCCAACCTTATTCTGCAACGTTTCCTTGGTCTAGTCTTTGGCGATCTATTAGCAGCCAAACTTCCTTCTGTGGAGCCTAACGCAAGGCTCTACCCGTTCAAGGAATTTCACCCCACTGAGCATGAGCACGGGTACAGAAGCCCAAGACCCTTATCTAAAGCCATGCTCAAATTTCTAAGCCACAAAGACAGGAAGGCCTATAGACGTGGATTCAGGCAACCAGAACCGATCCCTGAGACCCCACCACGAATAGGAATCCCCCTAGGAGAGTAAATCGAAAAAATGAGGGTCAAGGGACGTACGGAGGAGCCTACAGAGGCTGGTAAGACGAGTGAGCCAATCCCTAGAAACCCAAGTCCCCTATCCAAGAAGCTTAAGAAGACAAAGAAGGGTACCGACTCTTCTGTGAAAAAGAAGGAGAAAAAAAGGCCTGCAGAAGAAGAAGGCCCAAGTGGTGCTCTGCCAAAATGTAAGAAGAAGAAAACCAAGAAGGCTCAACCAACAGAGCCTGTGGTCACAGAGCCTGTGGTCGCAGAGACTGTGGCACAGAAGAGCCCGACAGAGGCCACCACTCAAAAGCGCAGAAGGTTGCGCAAAGTTGTTCTCGATGTTTCCCCAACAGAACAAATCCAGGATGTTCTTGTCAATATCCAAAAGGAATTCAGAGCGCCAATTGACATATCCAAGTTGGGAACAGAGGTCGTCTTTGACGACAAAGAAGAAGAGGAAGAAGAACTAGGTGAGGGAGAACAAGATGCCAAAGGCACAGAAACCAGCCCACCTCCCAGTGCATCCCACGCTTCTAGGGGCCTTATTCTAGAGGGATCCCTTATTGAACAAGGCACGCACATGTCGATCCCAAACCATCCTACCCACACAGAGGACACTCTTTCGTCCTCTGTGGAACGCACAACCGGGCAACCACAAAATACTCCTCCATCCTCTCAAAAGGATGAAGGTTTTACTACAAGAGTCCCTTCGCCCAAGGACTCGACACATCCCACAGAAGCATTCGTTGCTTCTTCACACAAGAGTGACCACCCAAATCGTGCTTCAGAGGCATTAGTGAGGCACACAGAGACAGAGGGTCTAGAACGCCCTTTGTCCCCACTAGATCACTCTGCCATGCTAGGCTCTGAACCTACAAGACACGATATCTACAGAACACCAGTAGGCTCTCCTCTGGGAGAAGTTCGAGGATCTGGTGGAAGTCCCCTAGCAGACTACACAATACCAGTCGTTGAGGGCGCCTCACGCTTCGAGGCTACTAAATCACCATGTGTTGGTGGTTTAGGTACCCAGGATATGTATGTAACAAAGGAGGAGCTTCAAACCTTTGCCACAGAAATATTCAAAAAGATAGACGAGTTGAAAAGCTTGTTTATCTCGCATACGGTGGTAGAAGACCTTTCACCAATAACAGAGGCTCTGAAGGAGTTGAGCTCAACAACAACAGAACTCAAGTCTACTCTTTCAACTCTTCAGAGCTCTATCCTTCAGAAAAGAAGATCTCACAGAGGCGTTCAAAGCTCTAAGCCTCAACCCCTCCTCCATCCAGACCTTRAAGACAGAACTTTCAGAAATGGCCGCCCAATTCTCTGCCGACTTCATCTCTGCGGGCTACATGCTCAAGCAGATGTTTTCCTCTACGGTGACTTACGGTATTGATACAAAGTCCTCAAGGGCCAACATCAATCACTTAGCTACCCGTAGAGAGATTGATGCTATGGTTGAAGCTCTGGGTAATCTCGTSTGCAAGCATACAGACCGTCTTCTCAAAGAGGCCCGTGCCTCCAATAAAGCGATTAAAGACTGCACATCACAACTCGTGAAAGAGGGTGACCTCCTCAGAAGCGAAATCTACAGAAGCATCTCCAAACTGAAGTGGTCAACAGAGATTGACATTAATCATGCCTCAGAGCTTGCAAATGAGGCAATTAAGTATATGAAAAAGGTGGCCACCAAGATATTGCAGAGGTTGGAAAAGGCTCCCCTAGATACATGTAAGGCAGAAGCCAAAAAGAACCATGACGATCAAGAAGGTGATGATCATGATCGTCATGAGGGGGAGAAGAAAGATGAGAAGAAAGCACCAGAGCCAAAGAAGACCCTTGCCAGAGGCGTCAAGATTGTGGACTTTACAGCTGCCTTGTTCTTTAAAGGCAAGGAAAAGGCTCCAGAGCCTAAAGGCAAAGGTAAAGGCAAAGCTGTAGCGTCACCACAGAAGGGGTCGTCGTCTAGCACAGAGACTCCACAGGCAATTAATGAAGAGGAATACAGAGATGACCCAACGTTTCTTGAAGCTTTAAAGGCATCCCTAGCAGAGGCTCTAGCAAAGAAGGGCAGAGACCCCATCCCTCACAGAGCAGGAGAAGGCTCTTCATCACAACTCCCACCAGTCCAAGAAACGTCCATGGGTACGTTTGACGATCTGCAAGGAACCGTCAAACCCATCCTTGCAGAGGGGTCAACCCAGAGGCCAATTCTGGAAGAAGAAGAAGCCAAGGTGCCAGAGTCCGCCACGGTAGGAAGGGTGTCTGGAATATTCGAATCTATGAGCAAGATTCCAATGCCAAAAGTCAGAACAGAGCCCGTTACTACTTTGGAAGAAATTCAAGTGTGGAGGTACTCTGCAGCAGACACAGAGCCTCCCTATGATCCAGAGCTCACAGGGATCCCTTCTGCTGCCGCCAAGTTCCAGTTCTCTAAGCTCACAAGGCCTCGTGAGYAAGTCTTCTCAGAGCACATGATTACTTCCCTAGAGACAATTTCTCCAAGGACTATTCTAAAGAAGAAGGTGCTCTATGCTTAGTATGTAGTAAGGAGGGAAGACGACAACCTTTATTCATTCACAGACGCTGACCTCTATAACCTCTGTGCGTTTGATGTCATCTACATGCACAAAATTCTCAACATCTACATGGAGAGGAGGTCAAGCTACTCAATATCGCTTAGAACGCTGCTTGAGGTCATGCGCGCACAAGTAAGATATTACAGCCAGAAGGACTTCGAGCTCGCCGTAAGGTTAGTCCAAAAAGATATAAAAATCTCCCCTCCATACAGCAGGCCTGGTTGGATACTTAGGTATCATCCAAACATCATTATTCACAATCCTACCTTTGGGTTTGTGTATTTGGATAAGGATGAAATCCTAAGGTTCTATGATCCAACAGAATCACACAAGTACTCAACAGAGACGCTAGAATGGATTTTCAGAAG
>NW_020201033.1:55468-75132 GCF_001531365.2 Cynara cardunculus var. scolymus
GACAGAACCTCTGTTGTTTATCACAGAGGTTCTGGAAGATGATCCTCTGGAATCAAGTGCTCTCAAGTCACATCCAGCAGAGCCTATGGGATGGCTCACAGAGGGTCTACAGCTTTATCTTTTGTGAAGAACTTCTTTACTGTTTTACTTAGGTTTATTAGCTGCTCGTGCTTATCATGTGACTGTTTGTAATCTTCTTTATTTGAACGACTTAGATGAATTTGTACGTCTAGGTCATGTCAGAAAAGTCGTTAGGAACGAGTATAAATAGCAGCGTAGGCCTTTGTAATTATGTGTGCTTCCATATCGTATTGTAAACATTTTCAATCAATTGAAAATCATTTGAAGCTTCTCTCTCGTGTTCTTCATTCAACTGTGTTCTTCAATGATTATTACTCTGTTTGTTCTTATTGCTTCCGCTGCACTAATATTGTCAAATAGACCATCCAGAGTAAGTGAATAATATCCAAAACTGAGTTAATCAATCCTATCAATTACAATCTTGTCAGTAGTTTCCTGGACAACATCGGGTCTAGTTAATTGCCGATCGCCAATTTCTAGCCAACTGAGTGGAGATTTGCACTTGCGCCCATACAATGCCTTATAAGGCGCACATTGAATATTGTCATGATAGCTGTTATTGTACGCAAATTCAACTAATGAAGGTACATATCCCAGCTTTCACCAATATCTATAGCGCACGCACGCAACATGTCTTCCATTGTCTGGATTGTTCTTTCCCTATGCCCATCCGTTTGAGGGTGGTATGAAGTACTTAGATCTAGACATGTACCCAACCCTTCTTGAAGTGACTGCCAAAATCTTAACGTAAATCAACTATCTTTATCTGAAATGATGGAAAGAGGTACCCCATGCCGGGTGATGATTTCATTTATGCAAATTTGAGCCAGCTTTTCCATCTTAAAATCTTCCCGAATTGGCAGAAAATGAGCATATTTCATCAGTCCATCCACAATTACCCAAATTGCATCATGCCCTTTCCCAGTCCTGGGCAACTTAGTTATGAAGTCCATTGATATTTGTTCCCACTTCCACTGGGGAATCTCAGGTTGTTGGAGTAGACCAGATGGTTTTTGGTGTTCGGCCTTGACCTTTGAACAAGTTAAACACTTATTCACATACACGGCAATGTTATTCTTCATTCTGGGCCACCAATAGTATTCCCTCAAGTCCTTATACATCTTATCTGCTCCTCGGTGAATTGAATATTTTGATCGATGGGCTTCGTTCAGAATTATAGATCTAAGATTGCCAATCTTAGGAATCCAAACCCTATTTCCCAAGTAATTCACTCCATCGGACTTCAGTTGAAACTTAGTTTCCATGTGGTGTAGGGTCTCATTCTTCAAATTCTCCTCTTTCAATGCGTCTTTTTGCTCCTCTAAAATTTGTGCTTCCAAACTCGTGGTTATTACTGCTCCCAAAGCTCGCACCCTCGTTGGCTTCACCCTTTCCTTTCTGTTCAAAGCATCAGCTACTACATTAGCCTTGCCTGGTAATTATAAAATAGGTGCATTACATAGCCTATGCTTAAGAGTCTTGAATGCTTCCTCTTGTTTCTCTCCCTAAACAAACGTCTTGTCTTTTTGAGTTAAAGTTGTTAGCGGTTGCACAATTTTTGAAATATTTGTAATGAATCACCGATAGTAGCTTGCCAAACCAAGAAATTGACGAATTTCCGTTGGGGTTCTTGGGGTTTCCCATTTCTTAATGGCCTCAATCTTCGCAGGATCTACATGAATCACTTTTTCATTAACCATGTGACCAAGAAATTGTATTTCACGAGTCCAGAATTCGCATTTGGAGAATTTTGCATTCAATTTATGGTCCCTAAGTAGCTCAAACATCAATCTTAAGTGTTGATCATGATCCTTTTTGCTTTGTGAATAAATTAGTATGTCATCTATGAAGACGATTACAAATTTATCCAACTATGGTTTGCAAACCCTATTCATTAGATCCATGAAAACAGCCGGTGTATTGGTTAACCCGAATGACTTAACCAAAAATTCATAATGGCCGTATTGGGTCCTAAATGCCGTTTTGGGGATGTCCTATTCTCGAATTCTCACTTGATGATATCCGGATCAAATATCGATCTTTGAAAAGTATACGAAACCTTGAAGTTGATCGAATAAATCATTGATTCTAGGAAGAGGATATGGATTCTTGATAGTCAACTTATTAGGCTCCCTATAGTCAATACACATTCGCATTGATCCATCTTTCTTTTTGACGAACAAAACCAGTGCACCCCATGGTGAAAAACTGGGTCTTATGAATCCTTTATCTAACAACTCTTGGAGTTGTCCCGACATTTCTTGCATCTCCGATAGGGCCAATCAGTATGGTGCTTTTGCTACTGGGGCAGCTCCAGGAATTAAGTCGATACCAAACTCAACTTGTCTAGGTGGGGGTAATCCTGGTAAATCCTCAAGAAACACTTCAGGAAACTCTCGAACTACAGGGAAATCTTCAATACATCTCTCTTTGACCTTCTTATCTATAATGTTTGCCAAAAATGCAACATAATTCTTCTTTAGTACTTCAGCATCTTCATGCATTATACTATCTTAATTTTCCGATCGGAGTCCTCTCCTTGAATTATAAGTGTTTCTCCTCTTTCTTGAGGAATTCGGATAATCTTTTCCGAACAAACTATTTTAGCTCGATTTTTGGATAGCCAGTCCATGCCTATAACTATATCAAAACTTCCTAACTCAATCGGAATAAGGTCTATGCTAAAATCCTTCTGAGCTAAGCTTAGAGTGCAGCCCATGATTATGTCTCTAGTCCTAATTTCTTGGCCATTTGCAAATTCTATAATGTAAACTTCTTTCATCCTTTGAGATTTTAAATTAATCTTTGGCCTAAATTCTAATGATACAAAACTTTATCAGCTCCCGAGTCAAATAATACTGATGCAAATTCATTATTCATGAGAAATGTACCTGTAACCACATTGGGGTCATGCCTAGCCTCTTTTACTCCAATTTCAAAAGCTCGGCCCCGTGCTTGACTTTCTGAGTTTCCTTGGTTGGCTGGTCGGGCTTGGTTAACATTTGTTCCTTGTTTTCTCTTTCAAAACACAATCGCTTTCAAAAATACTTTGTGGGATGGCCCCCTCTGTGGCACCTTTGACAAATGATGCAGTTTCCCCAGTGCAGATATTTACATTTATTGCACTTAGGTTTGCTTCCTTGATTTACCACTCGGGTCTGTACCCCGAAATTTTCTACCACCTTCCTATTCTTGCCAAATCTTTCCCCAAATCTCTGGTTCCCAAGTTCTTCCACCTTTCTTTTTCCTTTGTTGAATTCCCTAGACCGAATAACATTATTTGTGAGCTTGGTCGCAATGTTTATTGCCTCCTGAAGAGTCTTTGGGCTTTCCGAGGTAATATTTCCTCGAATTTCTGGAGATAATCCCCAGATATACCTCTCGATCCGGACCTCCTCAGGTGTCACAAGAAGTGGCACTAAATTTGCTAACTCATGGAACCGAGTAGTATATGGAGCTATGTTTTCCCCTTTCATCTTGTGGTTCCATAACTCCATTTCCAACTTTTGAAGTTCACTTCTCGGACAATATTCGTCCTTAAGTAGTTTCTTGAACTCCTCCCGTGAGAGTTGGTTGGCCATTTCCCGACCCCTAGTCTGAACTAAAGTGTTCCACCATGTCAATGCTCTGCCTTGCAGTAAGCATGCAGCGTATTCTAATTTGTTTGCTTCTAGGCATTTGCTGATATGGAGGACAGACTCCATACCTTCAATCCAAGTTAATAATCCTACAACTCCCTCAGTTCCATGAAATTCTTTTGGGTTGCAGGATCTGAAGGATTTATAGGTGCATTCCTTGGATGTCCTAGGCTTAGAATTGGGTGGTTGGTTAGCGCTCAGGCCTACAGCTACTTGGCTGACTATATTGGGAAGCGCGACCAAGAGTTCTTCTGACACGAGTCGTGTAACTTCATGGTTTTATCTTCTTGGCGGCATTTTCTAAGGCATGATAAAAAGGAATCTCATCATTTTTGTAGCAATATTATTGACAATAATTTCTAATCAACAGAATGATGCATAGGATATTCATCTTGTAGATATCATTGAAGCGTTTATATGAATAAACAGAAAAAAAAATTATATTCATCCAAAAATTCAGCACATTTAAACGATTCCCGAGGATGCTAAGGGCTTTCAATCGATTACAACCCTCAAAATAGATCTTAGATTCTAACAAAAGAGTAGTGATTCTAACACTAGTCATTGCTTCTAGAGAAGCATCCAATAGATTAGCATTCCTAGTATTAGTACCATCAACACACTTGCCACTAAACATTTATATAGTCTTCTAATCTTGCGTCTTGCAGCGATGACTGCATCCGAGGTTCTTATCATACGCTGGTGATGCATCTTCAATACATCGGACAAGTTATTCAAGATGTAGTGGTGATATCCCAGTCGGGTCTGGTGGGTTTGAGTTTCCAATGCAATACCCGCACCCACTCTCGTTTGAGGTGGAATATCAGGCACTGGCTCCGATGGAGGTAACACTAATGCAGGTGGTAAAGCAGGTGTCTCGCTTGTCGCTGTGTCCTCATGCTCATATCGGTCTACCTCTTCATTGATTGATAAATTCCTTCTAGATCGACTAACAACGTAGCCAGACTCGTCTGCTGAATATTCACTATGAATAGATGATGACATAGTGATCTGCGATATTAACAAACTTAATTACTAGACATACCATCAATAAGCACTTAGGGTTAAGATAAAAGTTACCAAGTAGGGACTAAAGACGACAAACAAACTAGAGCCTCTGGATGACCAGAGCCTCTGGTTGCATTTCCAAAGCTACGGGTTGAAGTTCCCCTATTCGGAGCAACATTTGACTTTTAGCTCATCGGCCTCTGGTTCAACATCCACTTAGTGATGTAAGGGATTTCTAATTCATCGGCCTCTGGTTCAACATACATAGCAGACCAATGGATCTCTTGGTCCATCGATCTTTGGTTCCTCATACATAGCAGACCAATGGATTGTTGTCCATCGACCTCTGGTTCCTCGTAACTTAGCAGACTAATGGATCACTTAGTCTATCGACCTCAGAATCCTAATACATAGCAGACCAATGAATCTCTTGGTCTATCGATCTCTTGTTCCTCATACATATCAGAACAATGGATCTCTGTCCATATACCTCTGGTTCAACATACACTTAAAGAATTTCTAATTCTTCAGCCTCTGGTCCAACATACAGACTTAGTTAATATTTTCCATTCGAGGACCAGAGCCTCTGGTTCCTCTAACCAGAGCTTCTAGCTCTCAATATCAAGCCAACCAGAGCTTCTGAGCGCCCTCCACTTATAAAGTTAAGTGGTCCTTTAACCAAAACTAGAACGCAAATCTCACTTCCTATGTCAAGGCAAATCTTATCTAATACATAGTACAATGACATTCGTCATTTTTGAGCTTCAGGTTAGCTTTTTTTAGGGATTCTATATTTAGAATATTATTTTATTAGGATCTAGTCATGATGATTAGAATTCATCTGGCTTAGTTCCCAAGTTATAGTTCAGAGAACCTTGCTTCAACGGGTAACTGATAAAGTTAACTCATGTAATGCCAAATATATTAAAAATGCTCCAAATAAAATAACGTTGATATTATAAACATCTAAATTAAAATACGAAAGTCTCATTTGAATGTCCAAATAATTTTATCAAAAGGTGGAGCTTTGTATTAATAATATCATTTTTAATAATGTTTGGCAAATAGTATTTTTTTTGGTTATAATGGGCTTATTCTTGTTTAAAAGATAAATAAAACTTTTATTGGGCTTGGGCCTTTAGAGGCCAGCCCATTTTCTTCTTCAAAATCCACATATAAATACCCTGCATCCTTTGAAACTCTCATTTTCAATTATCATTCTACTTAAACCTTTCCCTCTTCCTAATCTCGCTCTCTCTCTAAATCGAACCCCCTCCAGCCGATTTCATCATCAAAGTATCGTTAGGAAATTTGTCAATCTTGAAGAAATTTTCAAGATTTCAAGAAAAAGGTATTATACTAGCTATCTTACCTATATTAAATATCAAAAATTCCTATTTATTCTACTCCTACTTCTTGTTCTTGAAAATAAAGTTACTAGAGATCTCAAAAGGGGAGATTGTACATTCAAGACATGAAAATGTCTTCAAATGATGGTAATCTATGAACCACAAACTTTGAACTGTAAGAAAGTAGGAGAAAACCCATTGCATGTGGAATTTAATCATGAAAAGATATATTTTGAAATCTGGCAGAATCTTGCATGCATCTCAAATCGGTTTTATCTTCCTCAAAACTCAATGGAATTGGGTAATTCTTTTTCTGGAGGTTAGCCTTATTTGTTAGCTTTAAAATGGAGTTAAAATCTTTCAAAAATGATGAGTTTAGACCCCCCCAATGCCCATCACTCGAAGAGTGTGCAATCTATTTTGGGGGCTGTGTCACTCAAGGTTGTAGGGTATTAATGAATGCCTTAAACCCATTCAAAATTCTTGATATTTGGGAAAAGTCTGCCTAACTCATTATTTTGGATGATATAAAAAGTTGGACATAAAATGACTTTTGGAAGGTTCCTTTTTTGCAGTGATTGGTGAGACCAAAAATACCAAAAAACAGAATTTATATTCTGTCTAAATAGCAGCTTTTATGCAAAGGACCTTGATTTTGACATATATAATTTTTGGTCTATTTTTTGAACAAATAATAAAAGTATCAACTTTAATTCATAAAAACCGTTGGCATTACAAAAGATATAATTTGGCTTTATCTTTAGCAAGACTCGTTAGGTGATCTAATTATTGGATTCAGACTGTTTAGGAAGGTTAGCGCGGACGTTGAGTGCTTCAAACTTCATCTCCTTGGATATTCATCGTCAAATCTGTGAGTTTTCACGGCCCCACTTTTAATTCTGTTTATTTATTGAAACTGGGGGAAAAGCATGAAGTTATGCAAACTATACTGTTATTTATAAAACTGTTGGACTAAATAACTGTTTAGTCAAGATTTGTTTATGCCAGGACTAAAGAACTGTTTAGTCAAAATTTGTTCATGTCATGAAATATTGATGGTTTTGCACTATGATATAAATGCTAAATTGATGTWCTTGGGAGTATGTTTCCAAATAAAGTCACCGTCCGTAAACGCTACTTGTTAACTCGGGCATGTCCCCGGGCCGTGGTAATTATGGATAGCCGCTATTGTGTTGACAGTCCCACCCAGAAAAGGGTGCACATTACCTATGTTTTCTTAGTCTAATCATGTGGAATTTGGACCATCGTTGAATTACTACTACTACAAACCGTGGGACCTAAGTGAGTGTACGGGCTACTTATGGTCGTTCGTAAAATAATGGGGCACATTGGTCAGGTAAGGCTCAGTAGCGTCTCAAATTCTAAAACATTGTGGTAGATTTGCATTTATTAAGTGCAAAAGTTATGTATAGGTTTGCAAGAAATGATTTATGCGTTGTAATGTTTTGTGTATATGAAAACCCGTGAACTCACCAACTCTTTGCAGTTGACTTGTTTTATGGTTCATGTTGTTCAGGATTTAAGTAAGAAATGATGTTTTTGGGAGCATACTTGTGGCGATACCGAATAAGTTCACATTTGAAATTTTTGTAAAGAAGTATTCTATCTCATTTTGGTTATGGAAGTTAAACTTGATTTATTTTTGTAAAACTTGAATGGTGTTATTTATTATCTGCCGCTGTGACTCGCTTACTTGTTACATCTCGTGTTTCCTTTTAACGGGGTGTGACAAAATATTTGAATACAGAGGTTATAGGGACTAGACCCTTATCTATGTCTAACCACCAAGTATTCAGATACATAATTGACTCTCTGGTTGTCTTAGTGCTCTATATAACATCTTTTACTTCACAACCAGAGCTTCTAGTTAGTCTAGCGCGATGGATATTCAAAATTTATGCAAACACACACATAATCATGCTTTTCATATTTTAAATTAAATTTCTAAATTTGAGCATATTTCCAACACATCCGATTCAAATCTTCTATCAGAATACTTAAGTTAAACATAGGTGATCACGCCCTATTTAATTTAAGTATAATAACACGATATTCATCCTCTGGTTATATTAGTGACATTGTTTTGAAAATCTTTGGTTATAGTTTGTGGTTTTAAGAAAAAACCGGTGTTCTCGATAACCGGACCTCTGATACCAAATCTGTCACACACCCGCTAAAATGGAAAAACAAGGTGTAACAGGTAAGCGTTTCACAGCACCAGATATTAGATAACACCATTCAATTTACAAGATTTAAAATTTTAACATCCACAACCAAATTGGAGTTAGAATAATCTTTTACAAAAGTTACAAATAAATGAAATCGGGGTCATCACAAAATGCTTCCAAAACTTCCATTCTTACTTATTTTCCTGAAAAGCATGAAAAATAAAACGACGTATACTACAAAGAGTTGGTGAGTTCATGAGTTTTCATATGCACAAAATATTTACAATGCATAAATCATTTCTTGCAAACTAATACATAAACTTGCACAAGATAAATGTAAATCTTTAACGATGTTTAAAACTTGAGACGCTACTGAGCCTTACCTGACCAATGTGCCCCATTATTTTATGAACTACCATAAAGTGGCCTGCTCGCTCACTTAGGTACCATGGTTCGTATCAGTACTACTTCAGCGGTGGCCCGTTCGCACAATGAGTAGACTATTAAACATAGGTAATGTGCACCCGTTTTTGGGTGGGAGTGTCAACACAATAGCGGCTATCCACAATTACCATGGCCCAAGAACGTGCCCGAGTTAACTAGTAGCGTTTATGGAATGGGACTTTTTAAAATATACTCTCAAGTACATCAATTTATCATTTATACATAGTGCAATAACAATCAATTTTTCATGATTTCAACAACTTTTGACTAAACAGTTCTTTAGTCTAACAGTTTTACAACTAAACAATATAGTTTGCAGTCTTTCATGCTTTTCCCCCAATTTTAATAAACAAAACAGTAAAAGTGGGGCCATGTATACTCACAAGTTTGCTGATGAATATTGTTAAACCCCACAATTCATAATGTAAAAAAGTAATTAAAAAGAATAAGTGATGAAGAACCAGAAGACCAATGAAGACATCAAGGCAGAAACGATTAAGTCTGGAATTCAACCCGAGGACCGATGGACAGTTCAACCAGAGGACCGATGGACAGTCCAAGGATGCGATGGAAAAAGTATTCTCATCGATCCTCTGCTCATCAACACTTAGAAGATTTTCCAGCATTTCATCCAAGCATGTAATGAAGATTTGAAGATAAGGATGAAATCATCATATCATGAATGACAGTTGGAGATGACAAGTCAACAACTGGAATTCGAGTTTATCTCAGTATTAGCGCCTATCCATACAAAAGATAAACCTTATTTGTTAATAGAGGATTTACTAGAAAATAGCATTAAATAGTTATCTTCTTATTAGCTGATTAGTATAAATTGGTGTGTAGATCTATTGTAAAAAGAGTCGTTTTTACGAATCGCTCTTATGTTTCTCAGTTTATAAAAGTTAAACTTYTGAAGCTCAAGACTGTTCATAAATATACTTATTTTTCTTCTCGAGTCTTCATAACTTCCTTCATAAAATCACTATAATTTGGTTATTCATAACTTGATTATTAGTGTTATTGAGAGATCTGGGATCAATAATTGGTATCAGAGCATATTGATTGACTTCCCAATCAAAACGATCATTCAAAAATCTCTCAATTTTTGATCTTCTTTCTCGTCAAAAAATTACATTTTCTTCTTCAACATTCTCAATGGCCAACTGGAATTCTTCTTATAATGTTGGCTCTCTCACAAAGCCTCCAACTCTTCAACGAGAGGAATATCCACAATGGAAAATCAAAATGGTAAATTTTATGGAAGGAATGGATAGGAATCTCCTTTGATCTATACAGGAGGGTCCCTACATTCCTCAAACTCTAGTACCAAGAGTTCCAGGAACAAACACCACAGCTGAAATTCCAGCCTACTACATGCCCAAAGATGAAAGAAATCAGGACGAAGATGACAAGGAAAGAGCCCAAATCCAGCCTACTAAAGTAGGACCCAATGAAAACGTGAAAAAGCCCAAATCCAAGGGCAAGGGAAATGCAAAGAAACCCAAGCCTGCAAAGGCTAAGGGCGACAAATAGAGTGTGTCATCCCCCACTAACAAACGAGGATCCATTATGAAATGGGTACCTAAATCCCCTTAATTTGTCTTGCAGGACCAACATGTGCAACCATGGTACATGGACTCAGGTTGCCCCAGGCACATGACTGGTGATAAAAGTCAGCTGACATCCTTCATCGAAAAATCTGGAGGCTCGGTGACTTTTGGAGACAACAGCAAGGGTATAATCAAGGGATATGGCACTCTCATCAAAGGCAATATCTCCATCAGCAAAGTGGCTTATGTCGAAGGATTAAAGCACAATCTACTAAGCATAAGTCAGTTCTGCGACGAGGGTCTTGAAGTCAGATTTCGCAAAGGTTTYTGCATCATAGAAACAAAGCCCGATAACACAATCATCAAGGCCAAAAGAGAAGGAAATCTCTATCTTCTAGACTTTGACTCCTTCATAGGACAAGACACCCTCTGTCTTGTGTCTCATAAGAGCGATGAAAATTGGCTATGGCATAAAAAATTCTCACACCTCAACTTTGATGCACTAAGAAAACTAGCCACACAAAATTTGGTCAAGGGATTTCCTTCTCTCAAATTCGAAAAAGATCATCTTTGCTAAGCATATGAGTTGGGAAAACTAAAAAGGGTCTCACATAAAACTACGATAGAAACCTCCTGCAGCAAGCACTTGGATATGCTTCACATAGACCTCTGTGGGCCGATTTCAACCCAAAGTCTCTCTGGAAAGAAGTATATGCTGGTATTGGTCGATGAATACTCCAGATACACTTGGGTTGAATTCGWAAAGAAGAAATCAGAWGTTCCAGACCTACTCATTGGAGTGATGAAAAGGCTACAAGTCCTTCTACAACAAAAGTTAGTAAAGGTTCGTAGCGATAATGGAACTGAATTCAAAAATGCCAAAATCATTGACTATCTCTTTGGTGAAGGCATTACTCAAAACATTTCATCAACAAGAACTCGACAACAAAATGGAGTAGTAGAACGATGAAATCGAACCCTTGTGGAAGCAGCAAGGACCATGCTTGCTTCATCGGAGTTACCAATCACATTCTGGGCTGAAGCTATTTCCACAGCATGCTTCACCCAGAATCGATCAATCATCAACAAGAGACACCAGAAAACCCCATATGAGCTCATCAATCAAAGAAGACCAAACGTCAAATATTTTCATGTCTTTGGGTGCAAATGCTTTGTACACAACAATAGAGAATATCTTGGCAAGTTTGATAAGAAAGCCGATGAGAGTCTTTCTAGGATATTCTCAAACTGCCAAAGCCTACAGAGTCTACATCAAAAGGACTAGAATTGTTATTGAAAGCATCAACGTGTCCTTCGATGAATCTACCCCAATGACTTGTGGATACAACAGTTCAGAACTCGGACTTCAACGAAGAGCATCTGATTCATCACTTAGCAAACCCAGTGAATCAGAGTTGGCTCAATTATTTGAAGACATCTTCGACGAAGAAGTAGTTTCTGGATATGAATCTAATGCAAAATCTATATCCAGAAGAGATGAAGATCATGTAGACTCCAATGCTGTAGGTACATCTCTTACAGAAGCTCATGCTACATCATCTACTTCTCCTATGTCTTCAAATCATACACAAGAACCAAAGTCTAACTTTGGAGATGATCTCGTTGAGGGGGAGCAAGCAGTTCCATCAGTCGATGAAGAACTGCATCCTGTTGCTTCAGAACTTCAATCAAACACCAAGTGGACAAAAAATCACCCACATCACCAAATCATTGGTGATCCAACCTTTGGTGTCAAGACGAGATCGGCTACTTCAAATGAATGCCTCTTCGCCAACTTTCTGAGCATGATAGAACCAAAGAAAATTTCTGAAGCTTTACAAGACCCAAACTGGATAAACGCAATGCAAGAAGAATTACTCCAGTTTAAACGAAACAAAGTATGGTCTCTTATGCCTCTACCCAAAGGGAAGACGACTATAGGAACCAAATGGTCTTTCGAAACAAGAAGGACGAAGATGGCATTGTAATAAGGAACAAAGCCAGGCTTGTTGCAAAAGGCTATCGCCAGGAAGAAGGAATTRATTAYGATGAGACATTYGCTCCCGTCGCAAGACTTGAAGCCATCCGAATGTTCCTAGCCTATGCARCACATAAAGGTTTTAAAGTSTTTCAAATGGATGTTAAGTCTGCCTTCCTCAATGGCAAACTACGAGAAGAAGTCTACGTGCAACAACCTCCTGGGTTCGAAGATCCAAAGCATCCAGACTATGTATATTTTATGGATAAAGCTCTTTATGGACTCAAGCAAGCACCCAGAGCCTGGTATGAAACTCTATCCACCTTCCTCATCGACAATGGATTCTTAAAAAGGTACAATCGATACAACTCTCTTTCTCAAGAAGCATAAAGGTAACATTTTACTTGTTCAAATATATGTGGACGACATCATATTTGGTTCTATGAATGAAAAACATTGTGAAAAATTCTCAGAGTTGATGAAAAGCAAATTTGAGATGAGTATGATGGGAGAACTTAGTTTATTCCTTGGTCTTCAAATAAAACAAAATTCAGAAGGAATTTTCATCAATCAATCCAAATCTGTAACTGACCTTCTGAATAAATACTCTCTCTCCAATTCATCATCAATGAGAACTCCTATGGATACAGGAGTTAAGTTATTTGCTGATCCATCAGGCAAATCTGTGGATGTCACAACCTACAGACGCATGATTGGGTCACTCCTATACCTAACTGCTAGTAGACCTGATATTATGTTTACCACATGTCTTTGTGCAAGATATCAATCAAACCCCAAGGAATCGCATCTCTCTACAGTCAAGAGGATCTTTAGATACCTCAAGGGAACTCCTTCATTGGGTCTCTKGTATCCAAAGGACTCTGGCTTTAATCTAATAGCCTATACAGATGCAGATCATGCAAGTTGCAAGCTTGATAGAAAGAGTACGTCTGGAAGCTGTCAACTATTGGGGGACAAGCTGGTAAGTTGGACCTCTAGAAAACAAAACCGTGTCTCAACATCTATAGCAGAAGCAGAGTATGTTGCTGCTACTAGTTGTTGTTCACAAGTTCTCTGGATGAAGACTCAGCTTAAGGACTATGGTTTCCATTATGACAAAGTCCCAATTCATTGTGACTCCGAACGTGCCATAGCAATCTCTGCAAACCCAGTACAGAATTCCAAGACCAAGCACATCGATGTAAGGTACCATTTTCTGAAAGATAATGTTCAAAAAGGTAACATAGAAATGTATTTTGTTTTCATTGAGATTCAACTTGCTGACATTTTTACAAAAGCTCTTGATGAGAAACGTTTTTTATTTCTAGTTAGCAAGATGGGTATGCTAAATCAAACCACTTACAGGCAATAAGTATCTTTAAACCAACGATCTTCAATATCTCAGGGTTATGCCTATAAGTGATATAACATCTTAGCCATAAAATCCAAGTATCCTAAATCAGAGCCTCTGGTCATAAAGACCAGCGCCTCTGGCTGTTTAAGAATAACTTCGATTAAGATATGGCAAATATTGCCTTTGGAACCAGAGCCCCTCTGGTCCAAAGCAAATACTTGGTATTTTTTTTACCAAGTCTTTTTCTTCAACCCAGAGCCTCTGGTTACATAGACCAGAGCCTCTGGTCTCCAAAACTTTGAGACGTCCCAGTCTCAAACCTTGGACTTTCATGCATCTAAATCTCATTCATTCTTTCACCCTTTGGTCCAAAGCTTTTACCTAGTTCTCATCACTAAGACCAGAGTCTCTGGTTTCCTACACAAAATCTCTTTTTTCCCAACCAGAGCCTCTGGTTTTAATGACCAGAGCCTCCAGCTTTAAACTATTTACAACCAGCGCCACTCTGGTTTCAAAGAATTTCCTTCTATCACACTCCACATAGCCTTCACCATTTCATTCCTTATTCCCATTCATTGCATTCATAACCAAAGCCTCTGGTTCTAAAGACCAGAGCCTCTGGCGTTGTTTTCTTTGCCACCAGCGCCCCTCTAGTCTCAAATACCTCTCTAAACTTCCATTTTTTCCACATCTTTCAAAACCAGAGCCTCTTGTTGTATAGACCAGAGTCTCTATCGCTAATTTTTCTTAAGTTTTATCTTTTTAAGGGGGAGTTTTTGATACCTTCAATATCCATTCACATGCATCACTTGAGGGGGAGCAATCCTTTTCACCTTTTTCATTTTGTGAACTTGCATTTTCCATCCAGAGCCTCTGGCCTCTTAAAATGCTATATATATGTATTTAACAGAACTCCTCTGGTTCTACATAATGGATTGCCAAACTTAACAAGAGCCTCTGGTTTGCCAAACAAAGCTTATAAATCATGCAAATCCAATGATACATGTACAAACATCATTGATGTCAAACCAGAACTCCTCTGGCTCCTCACCCAATAGGTCATGCCTAACCAGATCTCCTCTGGTTCCATGACAAATAGAGTTTACCCTAAAACTCATCTAAATTGAAAACCATTTTCAAAATTATACAAAATTGCAGCTTTTGTGACTAAAAACTATACAACATGGGTTTTTAGAAGACCAAAACTTCGTAATTAGTATTAATCTTACAATTAGATGAGATTTTAATTTCAATATTTTATTTGGGAAACGTCTTCTCCAAGATATTATTTGGAATAAATCTTTATTTCAAATAATGCACAAAATCATTCTACCACGCGCCTGACACCATACAGGCTGTCCCCCATGAGCCGTTTCAATTTTTCATCTTCCCAAACCCCAGTTTGACACGTGTCCAATCCATTAATGGCACGTACTATCACGACGGCTCTCGTTCTTCAAATCATATCACCCAAAACTTAAACCGCCAAAACTCTTCATGATTATTATATTTTAATAATCAAGAAAACGTTTCCTTTCCCACCCCCTACCCCACCCCCCACCCTCTACTCACCTATAAATAACCTTCTTCTACCTTCATCCTTTCTTTACGCTTTCAAAACCTGCAACAAAGACTCTGACGAACACAATCCTGCAACTTCCACAAAAATGGCCTCCTCCTCCGCTTCTCATGAATCCAACAATAACGATAGCCACGTACAGTCAACAGGCGCTGACAGCCGCGCACTTGTCTTTTTGCCCATGAAACCACACAACCACGCCATTGAACTGCGCAACACCCTATTTGACGACCATTTTGCAATAATCATAAAGTTCTTCAACAACTGCATCGTTCTCCCTGCCCTCACACTAGTGAACCCTGGCGTACCATTAAAATACGTGCAACAATACTAGCAAAACTGCGAATTTCATCCAGCCAGTCACGTCATAATGGGGGATATGGACGCCCCAAATGATATGATATGCTCGCTAAAGATATCGCGAGCCAAAGTTTCTAGGGTGTTATGCATTCCCACAAGAAGGGAACTCGGGATTGAACAATACGACGAACCACCAACCTCCGACGATATCCTCCGGTTCATAAAGATGCTAGGCTACAACCGTGACCTACGCAATGTCTCGGACTTCAAAAGACAATTCCTCCCGTCAATATGGAACTTGTTTTTCTCCATACTAAACCGATCCCTTACGTGCAAGCTAGGGTCCCTAGACCAAGGGAACCTCAACATAATGACAATCATGTATGGGTTATTCTTCAACCTAAATCTCGACTACGCCTTCCACATCTACAATGAGATTCATGCGGCCGTGATCAAAAAATGCAAACTTCAAGTCTGTAGTTCTTTTTCCCCGCTTCCTCGCCCTCTTCACTGGGGATGCGATGGTGAAACACGGTCTACCTGCTACAGAGCCTTTCACCCCGGTCTACAAGGTGCAAGGACACAGACCAACCCTCTCGAAGGAGGGCAACACCATCAATCGACCGCTGTCCTGGGCTATGCTCACTGTCATACCATCGACAAATGAGATACACCAGACCTATGAACGCTCCATGCTGTCCCAAGAACCGAGGGCTACTACACCGGAGCATTTAGAGCCGTCCCCCCTCCAAGCGAGGGAGCACAAGCGTCATGTTTATCGGATGATGAAGATAATGATGATGATGATGATGATGATGATGATGCTACTCATGCTTCCCCCGACCTTACTCATACAATTGCCCAACCCACTTCCCAAAGGGCAACCACATCCACTACCCTTGGCGATCAAAGCCAAAGGGGTATTGAAACAGGATGACCCAGTCCAACCCCAACCCCAGCCAGCCATCTAGAGGCCATTCTTCGGGCCTCTGGAGATCACCAAGCCGATGAACCATGTTTACCATCACCCCTCTCTCAACAGAGAGGTGATGAAGAAATAAGAGCCCCTTCGCCTCAGGGCTCGCCACATCCCTTCACACACACATAAGCATGTGTTGCTCTGACATTGAACCAATAGATCATTCAGAGCGATCTTTCTTTCATGCACCTCTCCCTTCGATATTTGATCTATCAAAGGGGAAACACATTCGCTTCACTTACTCGGCCTCTGAAACCAAGGAAGAGGAAGCTAATGTAGCAACATCACGAGACAGCTCCTCTCTCGAGGGCTTCCAAGGACATGATGGAAGTCCTTCGAGGCCCACATTCGCACAAGGACGAGAAGGTGCCTCTGGAACAGAGGCACAACCTGCATCATCCATTGCTGCAAGGGTTACCCCATAAGCCGATCTGGTCAAAAAGGCAGAGTTCCAAGCCTATGTTGATACAGTAACGCGGTCTTTGGATGACCTTAAACTCCTCATACAAGGGATAGTGGACAACCAACCCTCAAACGATACCTCAGACCTCCACCAATCCCTTGTAATCCTCCAACACCATCTCAGCCAAATAGAAACCCAAACCCAAGCCAACACAACCCGCCTACAAATGCTCCAACAAACCGTCACCCAACACCACAATACCACATCCTCCCTAGCCACCCAAAGAAACCAAGTCCTTATCCAATCCATCGCAACCCTCGCGGCTCAGGCAACTGAGGCCGATGAAAACCTCATCTACATCATTACCCAACTAAAAACCATTCTTCGCCACCTTCATCAAATACCCACCTCCATCATCTCCCAAATCCCTCAACATCAACCACCATCCACTTCATCTCTCGATGAAACTCTCAGAATCCTTACCACCCAAATAGCCACCTTACAAACCACCCTCACCCAACTACCCGCCACCATACTTACCCAAATCCCACAACCAAGTCAACCCCCACCTCCCTCTGCAGGCCCATCCTTTGTTGCAGCCTTCTCATCCTTTACTGCAGAGGTGAGGACTCTCCTTGCAAACCTTCCTTATCCTCCAATATCCGCTACACCCTCTGTGCCACCTCCACCATCTACAAACACAGACTTTGCCACCAGAGCTGATCTTCGGGCTCTGTCCAAGGCACTCATCTCATCCTTCAATGAGATCAGTGCAAAGTTTGTCGCCCGATCCGTTGAACCTACCACAGCGCTGAGAAAGAGTCTACAACAACAGCAAGAACGAACAAACACTCTCCTTCGCACCATGGAACAAAGACGCAACAAGGATCGGGTGTGTACTCTCGCTGCCCACATTCGATTGTAGAAGAAGAACAGATCAAGAGCCTCCTGCTCATCCAGCCATCCCCTAAAACGACGAAGACATGATGATCCAGACCCCGATGATCAAGGTCTTGGACCTCATGAGGGGGAGAAAGAGGTGGCAGCTACACATTACACCGAATCCGCTGCACCACAACAACCAGCACCACAACCACCCTCTATCGAACCAACCCAAGCGAGGGAACCAGAGGCTTTGCCCTTTGATGATGAACAAGATATACATCTTCCCTTAGCCACAACCCCAAAACCCATCGTGTTGAGTTTATCAACCGATGAAGAGCCAACCACACCACCAACAGAAACAAACCAAGCTTTCACTTCCTCACCCACAACAAACCTACCTTAAACCCCTTCACCCACACCTTGCACAACCCAATCCTTCACCCTTTCCACACAACCAGAACCTATAACAAACCAACCATCACCCCAACAACCACAAACCCCAACAGAAACCCATGCACCAGAAATCACCCAAGCCCAAACTGAGCCAACCAATGAAACTATACCCACTAACCATATATAAAACCAAACCAAAACACAACCCCCAACCAATACACAACCCTTAACCCATCAACCAGTGGTGCATGCAGATACTCCCTCTTCTTCAAGGCAACCTCCAAAGGGCCTGGTAGATGAAATCATACAAGGCATGGAGTCGATGAGGAGACGTCCTCAACTGCCGCCCAGGGAACTAGTCATGATGGAAAACATCCATCAATATATGTACCAAGACCGCAATGAAAGTTTGTCCACAAATCCTCCAGTCTTAACGCCTGAGTCTATGGACCTCTTACACCATCGATTCATCAGACAGACCACACAAGCACCCCAGGCTGTCTTTTCGAATGATGGTATAAGGAGGGTCATAGACTTAAAAGTAAAGACATTTGCCAACCAAGCTATCTGATACATCGAGTTCACCGTGGAGAGAACACATGGGCTAGTTATCGTGTTTAATGAAAACGACCTCATTAATCTCAACTCGTACGACTTGATCGAGTTATATGCTTACACAGCTCAAAGGCAGGATCACGGCATAAGATTTGGAATGGCAAACCGAGCAATAGTGAAGACGATGGAATCCCAGGTGAAACATAGAGCCAAAAGTGATTTTCAAATCTCTTTTAGGCTAGGCATTGAAAGACTATCATGCGCTCCTCCAAACGAAGACTTTCAGGGCCTGCAGGAGAAACGATATGCCTCAGTTCTGACTTAACCCGAACTTGGACTTGTTTACAAGAATGAGTTCAGGGTTAAAAAATTCTTCAGACTGACGAAGCCTTCAAGTATTCAACATATACATTTGAATGGTTTCAGAAAGTTATTAGAGAAAGACCGGGCAGAAACCATGTGTCGAGGGAAGTAGGGAGTCAGCTCATTCACGAGATATCAATAGTCATCGCATATCGAAGACTGCTCCTGCACTTCAGAGAAATATACCCAGGTAGCTCGTGATGAGTTAAAAGTTTTTGTTAGTTTTGCCTTGATGTATTTTAATTCAATTATTGTAAGAAATTTCATCATCCAATGAAAATTAGGAATTTGATGTTTTTCTACTAGATTAGTTTCTGTTCTTCACAAGTGTGTCCAAAATAGACTATGTTATTTCATTACTTAGGGGGCGATTGTTAAACCGCATAATTCATAATGTAAAAAGTAATGAAAAACAATAAGTGATAAAGAACCAAAAGACCAATGAAGACATCAAGGCAGAACCGACTAAGTCTAGAATTCAACCAGAGGATCGATGGACAGTTCAAGCAGAGGACCGATGGACAGTCCAAGGATGCGATGGAAAGAGCATTCTCATCGATCCTCTGGTCATCAACACTTAGAAGATTTTCCAGCACTTCATCCAAGCATGCAA
>NW_020201033.1:75187-88001 GCF_001531365.2 Cynara cardunculus var. scolymus
ATTTGAAGATAAGGATGAAATCATCATATCATGAATGACAGTTGGAGATGACAAGTCAACAGCTGGAATTCGAGTTTATCTCAGTATTAGCGCCAATCCATACAAAAGATAAACCTTATATGTTAATAGAGGATTTACTAAAAAATAGCATTAAATAGTTAAATTCTTATTAGCTGATTAGTATAAATAGGTGTTTAGATTTATTGTAAAAAGAGTCGTTTTTACGAATCGCTCTTACGTTTCTCAGTTTATAAAAGTTAAACTTTTGAAGCTCAAGACTGTTAATAAATATACTTATTTTTCTTCTCGAGTCTTCATAACTTCCTTCATAAAATCACTATAATTTGGTTATTCATAACTAGATTATTAGTGTTATTGAGAGATCTGGGATCAACAAATATCCAAGAACTTGTTGACGTTTGAAGCACTAAACGTCCGCCCTAACTTTCCTTAACAGTCCGAAATCCAATAATTAGATTACCTGTCGGGTCTTGATGAAGATAAATTCAAATTATATCTTATGTAATGCCAATAAGTTTTTATGGATTAAAGTTGATACTTATTATTTGTTCTTAAAAATGGTCCAATATTTATGTATTTTAAGATCATAGTCTTTTGCATAAAAAGTTACCATTTGGACAGAATGTAAATTCTGTTTCTGGAATTTTGGTCTCACAAAATCACGGTCAAAAGGAACTTTCCATAAGTTATTTTGTGTCCAATTTTTTATACCACAAATGTTACTGTGTTAGACCTCTTTTGTCCAACAACATTATTTAGCACCAGAGTTTCAAATTGAGCTTTTAAATGCTCAAAACTTAATATTTTTGAGTGAAACCCTAGACAACCACTCATCAAAATATATGTTAAAAGGAAAAACAAAGCATTTGGACATTTATTTTCAGAAGATTCAGTCGACATAACTTACTAGTAATGATCTGTCAGTTTCAAAATGTTACTTTTGATGGTTAAATTTCACATGCAATGTGGTTTTATCCCATTTTCTTGAGTTCTAAGTTTGTAGATCATAAATTATCACCATTTCGAAGACATTCTCATGTCTTTGATGAATAATCTCCCATCTTAGAATATCCAGAAAATTTTGAGCTCAACAAGAAGGAAGAAAGTGTGACGGAAACGAGAAATAATATTGAAAAGGTACAAAGATAATAAAACCAATCTATTACCTTTTGCTTGATATTACTTGAAGACTTGAATGTTCTTCAAGATTTATGAAATCAAAGAGAGGTTGGAGGGAGGTTTTGGTTGGAGTGGAAGACTAAGAGTCTTTAGAGAGAGAAGGAGAAATGTGAAAGTGAAATGAATTTTTTTTCAAAAGAAGTGGGGTTTTTAAATGTGGATAAAGGGGCCGGTCTTCACAAGGCCCAATCCATCACATTTTTTTAATTTTCTTATAAAGACAAAGCCCAATTAAATGTTAACTTAAATACACTTTTATCAAATACCGATAAAATTATTCATTATTAAATCAAAATTCCAAATTTTGTAAAATTATTTGTACATTCAAATGAGGCTTTTAATTTTAAATTTTAATTTTATAATATCAACTTTACTATTTTAGGAGAATTTTTAATACATTTGGCGTTACCTAAGTTAGTTTATCAATTACCCGTCGAAACAAGGTTTTCTGAACTATAATTTGGGAACTAAGCCAGATGAAATCTAATCAATATGACTAGACCCTAATAAATATAATCCTAAATATAGAAACCCTAATAAGATGCTAACCTGATGCATCAAAAATGATAGTTGTCACATAATCTTTGACTCTTTACCTTTTTCACTATCATTGAAATAAAGTGAAATCTTTGACACTCAAGTATATTCTTTGAATGTTCATAAATTATTCTTGAGTGTTCATCATTTTATTCATCCAAACTATATTATTAGGTTAATCTTAACTTAATTATTAGTGTTATTGAGAGATCTGGGATCAACAATTGGTATCAGAGCCAATTGATTGTTTGTCCAATCAAAACGATATTATTAGGTTATTCTTAACTTAATTATTAGGTCCTTATGTTCCACAGACTCTTGTTCCAAGAGTCCCAGGAACAAATATCACAGCAGAAATTCCTGCCTATTACATGCCTAAGGATGAGAAGAATTGGGATGAATACGACATAGAGCGTGGAGACTGACAAGAAGGCCAAAAGACTAATCATCCTGATCATTCCCAATGAAATCTTCCAATCCCTTGATGCATGTTCCACAACAAAGGAACTATGGGATGAGTTGGCAAGCCAATTGGAAGGAGGAGCAAAAACGAAGAAGAATCGTAGAGCCCARTGTCTCAACGAATACACCAACTTCAAGGCTCTTCCTGATGAACCKATTCAGAAGACATACGATCGTTTCAACACATTGATTAATCAATGTCGTTGAAACGATATCTCCAGGACGAAGGAAGAAAATAATGTTTTGTTCCTTAAAAGTCTCGGCGATGAATGGACACAACTACCGATGTCCCTTCAGGCAAATCAGGACTTAGACGGCTGGTCACTTCATGACGTATATGAAACGCTTGCTGCACAAGAGAATGATATCATGAAGAAGAAAGTGTCCATCGATGGACCCATTGTTCTTGCTGCTGAAGAAAAGTGTGTTTCAAGGACCTCCACCAGAGACCACAAGAAGAAAGGAAAGCAAGCACTGGTAGCAGAATCAGAATCTGAGGACGAGACATCCGAATCAGATGATGATATCAAAGCCTTTGCTAAATCTCTGGCCTTGATCACAAAACAGTTCCAGAAGAAGTTCATGAAAAGGCCCTATGAACGAAGATAATTCAAAAGGGAAAAGTAACAGCCATCCTATGAAAGGAAGCCACCGAAATTCTATCAGAGGGAAGACTGAAGAGATGGAAGAGAAGAGAGAGAAGACAGAAGAGAAGATAGAAGAGAGGATAAGAAAGAAGACAGAGACAGAAGGAAAAATGACCTTTGTTGCTTTAGGTGCAGGAAAATCGATAATGTTTCCAAAGAGTGCAGAGGACGACTGGTAAAGGATGCTAATTACTACAAGAATAAATATAAATACAATCCAAGAGGGCGAAGCCTGATGGCTGAGAAAGAAAATTGGGTGTTTGATTCTTCATCCGATGAAGAAGATAAAGCACTCATTTGTCTGATGGCAACGTCCAATGTAGAATCTGCCTCCGACTCTGATGATTAGGTATGTAAGTCTACTTTCGATGAAACCAACTCTACTCCATCTGAGCTAGAGTTAAGGGTAATAAAACTTTCAGAAGACTTCTTGCTTAAAAGAAAAATAAAATTTTGAAAAATCTGAAAGACATAAAGCGAAAAAAAGTCAGTTTCTACAAAAGAGAGACTGATCTTCAAACCGAAGAAAAAGCCGAACGCGTCAAGAAAAAGACTCGCATCAACACTCTCAAAAAATGAGAGGAAGAAAAACTTCTGGAATTAAACAAGCGAATAACCAAATACTTAGAACAGAAAGCTAAGGCCTTAAAAGAATCCGAGGCAGAGACACTTAACTCAGTAGCTCTGAAATATTTCTTTCAAAAGGAAAGGGAGGTTCTTCACCAGAAGCTTTAAACCATTGAACTTCTGATGAAAAGTTAAACGGTCAAACGAACACTCAACGGATTGGATTCAATGAATTGGACTCCTTCATCGAAACAAAGAAATCCACCATTGAATCCACTTTAAAACTTGGATGCATTCAAAAACCTGACTTTTTCCCGAAAACAAAAGCAAATTTTAAAAGAGTTAAAGTCGAAGGAAAACTTCTCGTTTTAAGACATGATTTTGAAAACATGGTGTACGAGAGCAGTACATGTAAGAACTATGATAAAAGGAACCATGCTTCCAAATCAGAGACTGATGGAAACCCTATGGTTAAATCAGAGTCTTTGGTTGTCAATCCCACTTCATCAGCAAGTACTGTTGATGAAAAGGAGAATCCTAGTAAGGAACTGTCAGTTGATGAATCGATGAACCATCCAAGTAACATTGTAAGTTCGTCTAAGTCAGAAACAATGGAACCCCCAACAGATCACTCTGAAGCATCAACCTATGAACCCACACCTCCCACAAACATCCATGATAATTTTGATTTTGAGAAATCAGCGAGAGACTTTCTTGATTCTGAATCTGAAGAAGAGAGAGTCTGTGAATCACCAAAGATCATTGAGGATAAGATGCCTCAAAACTTCAAACCTCAATGAAATCTGATGTTCCACCATTGATGAAATCTTTAGACATAGGAAAGGGAAAGTTGAGCAATATCAAATCTGCTAACGATAACTTACAAGGCCCTAGTCCATCTTCTAAGTTCATTAAGTTTACTCGTGAGCAAAAACAGAAGTGGCCTGCCTCTGAGATATCTAACCACCACTTTTCCTCTCATTCAGCTAAAGAAAAGCAGTATTTCCTCAGGAGTAAAGAAGTAAAGACCAAGACCTCCATAAATAAAAAATTTGAACTAGATAGGAAGTTTGTAAAAACAACCAATGCTAGGACGAGATTTTCATCCCCTGCATTTACTTCTTCATTTTTATCGAATAAAAAGAACGTTAGACATTCATATCCAAAGAATCATAATTGTCAATGTTTAACTCTTTTACAAAACCTGAGGAACCACATGTTGACACATCACCGCATATTCTCCAAACACGCTTATCGCTATAAAGTTAAATTGGATGAAAAAGTGAAAAAGCCCAAGTCTAAGGGTAAGGGAAATGCAAACAAACCCAAGCCTGCAAAGGCTAAGGGTGATAAAAAGAGAGAGGTATCTCCAACTAACAAACGTGGACCCATTATGAAATGGGTACCTAAAACCCCTTAATTTGTCTTGTAGGACCAACATGTGCAACCACGGTATACGGATTCAGGTTGCTCCCGGCACATGACTGGTGACAAAAGTCAGTTATCCTCATTCATCAAGAAATCAAGGGATACGAAACTCTCATCATCAATGGATACATCTCCATCAGCAAAGTGGCTTATGTTGAAGATTGAAGCATAATTTACTAAGCCTAAGCCAGTTCTATGACCAGGATCTTGAAGTCAAATTCCGCAAGGGTTTCTGTATCATAGAAACAAAGCCCGGTCAAACCATCATCAAGGCTAAAAGAGAAGGAAATCTCTATCTTATAGATTTTCAATCCTCTGATGGACAAGACACCCTTTGCCTTGTATCCCATAAGAGTGATGAAAATTGGCTATGGCACCAGAAGTTCTCACATCTAAATTTTGATGTTCTAAGAAAGCTAGTCAAACAGAAGCTGGTCAAGGGGATTCCTGATCTCAACTTTGAAAAAGATCATCTATGCTCAGCTTGCGAGATAGGAAAGCTAAAACGGGCCTCTCACAGAACAAAGTCAGAAACCTCATGCACCAAGTCCTTGGACATGATCCACATTGACCTTTGTGGGCCCATATCTACACAAATCCTCTCAAGAAAGAAGTACATATTGGTACTGTTGATCCCAGATCTCTCAATAACACTAATTATCAAGTTAAGCATAACCAAATTATAGTGTTTTGGATGAATAAAATGATGAATACTCAAGAACAATGTATGAACATTCAAAGGATAAACTTGAGTGCCAAAGATTTCACTTTATTCCAATGATTGTGAAAAGCATAGAAAGAATCTTAAATTACAATAGGCCTAACCACCTATTTATACTAGAAATCTAATAAGAAGATATCTATCTAGTGAGACTATTTAGCTAATCTTCTAGTAACAGATAAAGCTTATCTAAAACATGGATAAACATTAAAGAAAGATAAACTTTGTAGAATCCAGCTGTTGATTGGTCATCTCCATCTGTCTTCCATAGGGTATGAGTTCAACCTTATGATATCTTCATTGCTAGCTTCTGGTTGAACTGGTGAAGGAAACTACAAGTGTTAGTACCTAGAGGGGTTATGAAGATGCACTTTCCATCACATCTCTAGTCAGTTCATCGACCCTCTGGTTGTTCTTCAAACTTAGTCATTATTCTCTGAAGTTTTCCATCGGCCTTCTGGTTCTTCATCACTTGTTTGTCTTCATTACTTCATGCATAATACTTATAGGGTCTAACAATCTCCCCCTAAGTAATGAAAGAACAAACACTAACTAATCTAGGAACATTCAAAGTATAAGTGAAGAACAAAGGCTATTCTAAAGAAAAGTGTCTTTTTGCCAAATTTTCATTGGAACAAAATAATGAATTCTTACAACGATGAAATGAAAGAAATTATAAGACAAAACATAAGACTACATTCAAGGTCTCCCTTGTGATATATCGTGCCAAACTCATTTTTATATACCAGACCCAATGCTGGTTGAGTAAGTACAGAGGCATACCTCTTCTCCTGCAGGCCAGGGAAGTCTTCATCGGGTGGAGTGCCAAAAAGTCTGTCGATGCCAAGTCGAAGAGCAATTTCAAAGTCACACTGGCTCGATGCTTCACCAAGGTCTCTATTGTCTGCACGATCGCTCTGTTCGCCATTCCAAATCTTATACCCTGATCTTGTCACTGAGTCATGTACACGTAAAGCTCGATCAAGTCATAGGGATTGAGATTGATCAAGTCATTGTCACTAAAGATGCTGACCTGACTGTGGGCTCGCTCCATAATATACTCGATATACTTGATGGCTCTGTTGGCGAAGGTCCTCATCTTCATGTCCATGACCAACCCCATTCCATCGTTTGAAAAGACAGCTTGTGGTGGTTGGGTAGTCTATCTAACAAACTTATGGTGTAGGAGGTTCATGGATTCTGGTGAAAGAATTGGAGGATTGAGAGTCAAACCTTCATCACGATCGTTATACAGATATTGATGGATGTTTTCCATCATGATTGGCTCCCTCGACGGTACCTCTGGACGTCTCTTGAGTGACTCCATGTTTGCAATGATTTCATCGATGACCCCTTGAGGAGGGTACCTCGATGAAGATGGAACATCTGTTTGCACTTGGGTTTGTTGGGTTGTTGGTTGTGTTTGGGGTAAAGGTTGAGAGTGGATTGGTGACGGAAAGGTTTGGGTTAACTCTGGTTCATTGGGCTCAGGTGGGATGATTTATGGTTCATGGGTTTCAGTTTGGGTGGTTTTTGGTTCAAGAGGTTGTGTTTGAGTGGTTTTTGGGTCATCGGGTTGTGTTTGGGTTGGAGGTTGTTGTGGTGATGATGGTTGAGTGATTGTGGGTTAGGTTGTATGGGTAGGGAGGTGAAGGGTTCTGTGGTGCGTGGTGTTGGTGAAGGGGTTAATGGTAGATTGCGAGTTGGTGATGGGGTGATGGTTAGGTTGGTTGTTGGTGGTGTGGATGGTGCTTTATCGGTCGATGAGCTCAACTCGATTGGTTCTTGGGAGGTGGCGAGGGGAACATGTACATTATGTACATCTTCAGAGGGCTGAGCCTCTGGTTCCCTTGCTTGGGTTCCTTGGTTTGAGGGAGATGGTTGGTTTTAAGTTTGAGGTGAGGCTGGTGGAGCAGCATATTCCACATGTTGAGCAGCCGCAGCTTGGTTCTTCCCCTCATGAGGTCCAAGACCTTGATCATGGGGGTTTGGGTCCTCATGTCCTGGCCTTTTGTGTGGGTGGCTGCTAGAGCATGATGTTCCACTCCTCCTCTTGTTTTTCTCCTTCATGAAGGATGCAAGATATGCCTTCAGGACCTGTTGTCTTTGACTCTCCTTCATTGATTGAAGGAGAGAGTTGGTGTGTGCTTGTTGATCAACAAGGCTCTGGGAGAGAGCCTTGGTTTGTTGTACAACATGATGAATGAATTTTACACTTATCTCATTGAAGGATGACACAAGTGCTTTCGACAGGGCCCTTAGATTGGTCCTGGTGGCAAAATCCATTGTGGATGATGAGGCAGGTGGGGGCATAGAGGTGGAAGTGGAAGTGGATGGAGGAATAGGAAGGTTGGTGATGATGTTCCTCACCTCTATAGTGAAGGAAGAGAAGGCTTGATCAAAAGATCGGACTGCAGAGGGGGGGTGGGGGAGGAGGTGGTTGGGGTATGTGGGCTAATATGGTAGCTGGGAGGAAGGTGAGGGTGTTTTGGATGGTGGTCATTTGATTAGAGAGGGTGGCGAGGGTTTCATCGGTTGATGATGTTGGGGGTGGGGTTGGTTGAGGGATTTGGGAGATTATGGTGGCTGGAAGGGTGTTGAGGGTTTGGAGGATGGTGTTTATTTGGGTGGTGATGGAGGCTAGGGTCTCATCGGTCGTAGTTATCTAGGCCGTGAGGTTGGCGATGGAGTTCATCAAAAGTTGGTTTCTTTGGGTGGCAAAGGCAGAGGAGGTGTTATGGTGTTGAGTGACAATTTGTTGCAGCATTTGGAGACGGGTTGTGTTGTCTCGGGTTTGGTTTTCGAGGGTTGCAAGGGACTGTCGAAGGGGGGAAAGATCGATGCATGGAGGGTTTTCAACAATCCCTTGTATGATGAGTTTTAGGTCTTCCAAGGACCGCTGAATCGAGTTTACAAAGGCTTGGAACTCAGCCTTTGTGACCAGGTCAGCCACATGGGTAACTCCTGCAGCAACGGATATTGCAGGTTGAGCCTCAGCTCCAGAGGCGCCTTCAATGCCTTGTGAAAATATAGGCCTTGAAGGACTTCCACCAAGTCCTTGATAGCCCTCTAGTGAGGAGCTATCTCTTGATGTTGCGACAACTTCTTCTTCTTCCCTGGCTTCAGAGGCCGGGTAAGGGAAGTAAGTGTGTTTCTCCTTCGCTAGATCAAGTATCAAAGGGGTGGGTTGTGCACACATAGAAGATCGCTCTGAACGATCTTGAGGATCAGCAATGCCTGAAGCAACACAGGCTTATGGGTGTGTGAAAGGTGGTGGCGAGCCATGAGGCGAAGCGGCTCTTATTTCGTCATCGCCACTCTGTTGAAAGAGGAGCAATTGGTGGTAAGGTTCGTCAGCTTCATCAGCTCCAGAGGTCCGTAGAGTGGCCTCTGGATGGCTGGCTGGGTGAGGGATTAGACTGAGTCGTCCATGTTCAATAACCCTTTGGCCTTGATCGCCAAGGGTAGTGGTGGTGGTTTCCCTTTACGTAGTAGGGATGGGAATTGTATGTGAAGGGCTGGGGGATGCACGAGGAGTGTCATCATCATCATCTTCATCATCCGATGAAGACGACTTTTGTGCTTCCTCGTTCGTGTCTGGGGATAGCTCTAAGTGCTTTGGGGTAGCTGCCCTCGGTTCTTGGGACAACAGAGAGCGTTCATAGTTCTGTCTTATCTCAAACGTCGTTGGTATGACGCTAAGCTTGGCTCGTGAGACTGTCCTCTCCGTGGTGTAGCCTTCCTTGGTGATCGTTGGTCGATGGCCGTTCATCAGAACCTACGGAGTGTACGGTTCATCATCCGGGAGATCGTGTCTCTTTATTGCGTCTTTGATGAAAAGAGCGAGGAACCTTGGCAAGAGAACATAAGTCAAGGGCTTTCCTGCGGCCTTGAGCTTACATTTCTTGACTACCGATGCATGGATCTCATTGTAGATGAGGAACGCATAATCCAGCGGTTGGTTGAAGAACAGGTCATACATAATCCTCATGATGTTAATGTTTCCTTGATTCATCGACCCCAGTTTGCATGGCAGGCTCTATTCAATATGGAAAAGAACATGTTCCACATTGGGGGCAAGAACTGCCTCTTGAAGTCAGAGGCGTTGTGTAGGTCACGATTGTAACCTAGCATTCTGATGAAGCGGAGGATGTCGGAACTTGTGGGTGTCTCAGCGTATTGATCGATGCCGAGTTCTTGGCGAGTTGGAATGCAAAGGACTTTTGAGACATTTACTCCTGAGATCTTGGTGGAGAAAACCATGTCGTTTGGGGCTTCTATGTCCTCCATGATTACACGACTTTGTGGGTAGAATTCACAAGTCTGCCAGTATTGTTGGACGTACTTGAGAGGTACGCCATTGTCAGTTAAGGTCAAGGCTGGTTGGAGAATACAGTTTTGGAAAAACTCGATCATGATTGTAAACCTGTCTTCAAACAAGTTGGTTCGAAGGTCAATGGCGTGGTTGTTTGGCTTGATTGGGAGGTCTACCAGTGCTTGGCGGTCAGCATCGGTTGATTACACATGGTTGTCGTTGTTGTTTGATTTATGGGAGGCGGAAGAGGCCATTGCAGTTTTAAGTTGCACATTTTGCGTTTAGTTCGTCCTATGGTAATTGCAGGTTGAGAGTGTAAAGAAGAAATGGTTTGGGGAAGATGAGTATATATAGGTGGAGGAGGGGAAAGGGCGTTTGAGAAAAATAATATTAAAAGAATAATCATGATGGTAGGAGACGTTTGGCAAAAAGGTGATATGGTGAGGATCGTGTGCCGTCTTGACAGTGTCATGCCATTAATGTTGGACGACACGTGTCAATATGGGGATAGTGGATGTGAAATTTGAAGAGCTTTTATGGGGAACAAGATGTAAACATGGCAGGCTTTTGTCTAAGATGACGTTTGGATTATTTGGAATAATTAAATAATTATTCCAAATAATAACTCTTGAAATAGCAATCCAAAAAAAAAATTGTATTTAAAAATTCCATCTAATTGTAAGATAAAAATACTAATTACGAAATTTTGGTTTTCTAAAAACCCATGTTGTATAGTTTTTAGTCACAAAAGCTACAATTTTGTATAATTTTAAGAAGGTTTTCAATTAAGATGGGTTTTTTGAATGAAAAAGATTTTGTCATGGAACCAGAGGATCTCTGGTTGGGCATGACTCATTGGGTGAGGAACCAGAGTTCACTGGTTGGGAGTGATGAACAAGTTCATTGATGGAATGTTGGGTAGTATGAATGATGAGCCTTGGTTAGACAGACCAGAGGCTTTGGTTAAACATGGACCACCCATTGTGTAGGACCAGAGGTCTCTGGTTGAATACACATGATTTATTCATCTCTTGTATATAGCATTTTGGTGTCCAGAGGCTCTGGATAGTAGAACTAGAGGCTCTGGGATGGAAAATGCATAGTTATGCAATGAAAAGTTATGATGAATGAAAAACTCCCCCTCAAAAGATGCATGGGGATGAGATTTGACTCTAAAACTCCCCCTATAACCAATAGGGAGGCTGTTTTTGATGACCAGAGGCTCTGGTCTATACAACCAGAGGCTCTGGTTGTGAAAGATGATGAAAAATGATATGAAATGTGGCTAAGTATGAGAAATGACATGAAAAAGAGTGGGTCTTTGAGACCCAAGGGCTCTGGTTCCAAAGACAACAAATACAGAGGCTCTGGTCTTTAGAACCAGAGGCACTAGTTACAAAAGTGATGAAAAAATAGATATGAAGTTATGGTTAAGTATATGCAAAAGGGTATGAGAAGATAGAGCCTTTGAGACCAGAGGGCTCTGGTTGCAAAGGCGATGCAACAGAATATGAAAAATTGGTTAAGTGCATGTATGTTGGTGTAGAATGGATGTGCCTTTAAGACCAGAGGGCTCTGTTTCAAAGACTTCGAATCCAGAGGTTCTGGTCTTCCGAACCAGAGGCTCTAGTTGAGAAAATATTACTTAATGAAAAAGTTCACAAAGTATTAGCTTTGGACTAGAGGTTTCTAGTTACAAAGAGTGATGGAAAAACACGTGGTTACATGCTTGAATAACCAAGGAAGTACAAGTTTGAGACCAAAGAGACTCTGGTCATAAAGAATTGGAATCCAGAGGCTCTGGTCTATACAACCAGAGACTCTGGTTAAAAGGGGAATACTTGGTGAAAAATACCAAGTATTTGCTTTGGACCAGAGGTCTCTGGTTCCAATGGCGAAGAAAATGTTTGCCAAAAATTACCCTTAGTGTTTCTAAATGGCCAGAGGATCTGGTATTTACAACCAGAGGCTCTTCTTTAGAGTACTTGGAGTTTATGGCTATTATACTATATATCACTTATAGGCATACCCATGAGATATTGAGGATCTTTGGTTTCAAACAAATGATTGCTTCTAAGTGGTGAGTTTCAGCATACCCATCTTGCTGACTAGGAATACAAATCTTTTCTCATCAAGAGCTTTGTGAAAATCTCAGCAAGTTGAATCTCAGTGGGAACAAAATACATCTCAATATTACCTTTTTCAACATTGTCTTTCAGAAAGTGGTACCTTACATCAATGTGCTTGGTCTTGGAATGCTGCACAGGATTTGCAGAGATGGCTATTGCACTCTTGGAGCCACAGAGGATTGGTATTTTTTTCATATTGAAAATCATAGTCCTTAAGCTGAGCCTTCATCCGGAGAACTTGTGAACAACAGCTAGCAGCAGCAACATATTATGCTTTTGCTGTAGAAGTTGAAACACAATTTTGTTTCTGGATGTCCAATTTACCAGCTTGTCTCCCAAGAGATGACAGCTTCCAAACGTACTCTTTCTATCAAGTTTGCAACCTGCATGATCTGCATTTGTATAGGCTATTAGATTAAAGCCAGAGTTCTTAGGGTACTAGAGACCCAATGAAGGGGTTCTGTTGGTCCCAAACGGGTCTACAAGAATACTAAACTGTTTGTAGAAGGGGGGGGATGAATACAAACACAATTTTCAAATTTATAATATATATTGATAGAGAAGATCAATACAGATTTTACAAGATTGTTTGCGGAAAGATAAGGTATAAGAAACCTATCTAAACAATCTTAAGTTACACACAAAGGTTAGCAAATACAAGAAAAGATATTGCCAAAAGAAAGTCTTTTACTTCAAGCTGAAAGAAGCTTGAAGTAAGAATGAGGATAGAGAGTGATGCGCGCACTCTGCATGGAGAAGAAACACTTCTATTTATACCCAGTGCATTAAATGTTCATTTAATGCAGTA
>NW_020201034.1:0-14987 GCF_001531365.2 Cynara cardunculus var. scolymus
AACTCCTTTATGATATCTGCCATTAGAAACAAATTGATTAGTCTCTATGCAGTGAAATCAGATAAAAGAAATATAAACAGTTAAAGCTAAAAAAGAACAGAAAAACACAAACACTGAAAAACTCACGCAAAAACAAATATACAATGATCCAAAAAGAAAATCTAAACACAATCGAAAAACAAAATCAAAAATACAACAACATTAAGCCGAAGAAAATAAACTGATCCAAAACAAACTGATCCAAGCCCAAATACAATGCAGATGTTACACTTTAAAAAGAAATTATCTATCTGCCCTCGAAAGTCTATCCACAAATCCACGTGAATGCTTCTCTTATCAGTTGCTTCAATTGGGCTACGGTGACTTGTTCTGGTATGCTTCAAATCCAAATCTGCTCTCTAAGAACCTGCACGCTGCTGTTGCTGTTTGCTTTGAAGTTACTGCTGCTGTCTTGTTTTGAATTTGCTGTTTGTTACACTTGCACTCTGCTTCAAATCACACTCTGCTTCAAATCACAAACTCTGCTTCAAATCACAAACTCAAATTAAATACAGAAACCAAAACTGTGTAAGACCCTGCTGTGACCAAACTAGAAACAAAGAACTTGTCACTTGCACACTGTACACACTGATAAATTGCACACAACACAAGAAGGTAAACCTTAGATCAATCTATCTGTGTAACTGTGTAACAGTGCAAGAAGGTCAAACTTGTTGTCCAAACAAAACAGCAAGTCCAAACATAGAATAGTTTTCTTCTCTTCAAACACAAACAGTTGATGTTGTTCTTGTTGCTGTTTCAGTCTACACAGAAAGCAAGCAAATGTAGTAATCAACACCAAATGTAGTAACAAAATCTGTGTTCTAAGATCAGACAGCAAGCAAATGTAGTAACAACACCAAATGTAGTAACAACACAAAAGTACAAGCCTGCACACTTCCTGCTGCTATCTCAACCTGTCACCTGTACTAAATCACCTGTTTATAAGATTACAAAAGTTGTATCTAAGAGAAGCTGTCAAGATGAAGCAAGACAGAATCTAGAAGCCYGCAATGTTTCAAAATGCTAATGACCTGCTGCTGTCCAAACACAATARACAACAGCAAACCTGTTGCTTCAAATTTACTGCTACAACTTGCACACTTATGTTTTAATCCCAAAACAGATTAAACAACCAAATCAAAATACAAGATAGTTTAGTTGTGTAGCTGCTCCTTAAAAAAAATCTATCAAACAGCAATGAGTGATGCTACACCAAATAGCAAACAATAACACTCAATCTGTTTTTAAACCTGTTTTTAAATCTGTCAACTGAGACATGAACTGCTCTTCAACAACCTGTGCTATAGCAGCATCCTATGTCTTGATCTTCAAACTTCAAACTACAAACTTCAAACTTCAACAACCTGTGCTAAATTCAAAACTTTAAACTCAAAACAGCAACACAATGAATGCAAAAACATAACCTGTTATTTGATCTTGTTGCTGTGCAAACTACGTCTGTAAAATTCAGACAAGTTATGAACAGATTAAAATGACTGAACAAACTCAGTTTCAAAACTTCAAAGTAAAAACAACAATATGTTCATTGTGTAATTGCTGTTTCAAACATTGACAGCTTGAATGATTCAAGCGAGAAATGAGAGAATTTACAATTGATGCTTAAACCGAACACAACATTGAATGTAAACCTGACAGCACTTTCAATCGATTAGAAATGCTCAAATAAATCTCACCAATCTCAATCGATTCTTGACAGATTATTGAACAAATTACCAAATTGAATCAAGAAACAACGAACAATGAAGAATCTGGGTAAGTGGAATTGAGCGGATTAGAAATCCGGACAGCTCTGATTGAAAAAAAATCTAAGACTTAAACCAATCAAGAAGACTTACCTGCTGAATGAATCAGAGCACTAATCCGGTCAAGAGGTGACCGGTTTAGATGAACACTGGTCAAGGCTTCTCCGGTTTACCTCTTCTCCGCTCAAGGGACACACGGTTTAGATGAATACCGCTTGATTGATGTGCGATTTACCCTTAGACGAAATCGATGGTGAATAATCCGATGAAAGCTCCTGCGGTTTACCTTGAATCCGATCAAGTGATGTGCGGTGTTCCTTTAATTCGCTCAACCTTTGAAGCCTGCTATTGAGTTGTGACCGATTTAAATTGATCAAATCACAAAAGTTTGTGAATAACAAAGATTCACAAATCATTTTCGAGCATTTTGATCCTATTTATAACACGAAAACACAAGATTTTATGAAAAAACCGGATCAAAAAAAAAAAAAATAAGAACACGAAGAACAAATTTTTTTTTACCAAAAACCTTAAGAATTTGATTTTTTCCACTCTGATTTCTTGCATCCTGCTTTGATACCAATTGTGGAGTCCAAATCACTGATCAATCTTCAATTACTTCATAACAATGGCACATCTTGATGTAAATCTTGTAAGAACACAATATGAACTTTAAGAACAATGAGAGAGAAAGTCAAACTCTACAAATCAGTCAACTCTCTTAATACGTATGAAATCTTACAAAATGAGCTCCTCTCCTACTAATTACAAAGATTAACCTATTTATATGGTCAAACTAACTAAACAAAGTCAAAGTCAAACYTCTATAAGAAAAGTCAAACACGCTGACTTTTACAATTATAGACTATTTATAATCTTTCAAGACGAATAAAATTAATACTGATTTCTCAGTCCTAACAACCTTCTTCTAATCCTTAAACTTTTTAAGAAAGAAAAGTTTTATGCAAAACTGTCCAAATGTGAATTTTGGTTGAAAGAAATTCAATTTCTAGGTCATGTCATATATGAGGTAGGAGTGAAAGTGGATCCTCCTAAGATGTGACACCCCAATCTTCACACATTGCATAACTTAAAAATTCCAAAATACATGCATTAGTAAACTTGCGTTGCTCTCCTCCAAAACACATCTAAATATGGTCTTCAACATTTAATCACATAAGGGAAGTAATCATATAATGCTTTTTCCCTTATTGATATTATAACTGGTATTACCTACACACATATTTTAAAACATAAAATGAGGGTTAGACAAAAGTCTAGTGAGATTCCCTTTTTCATGCTATGCAGGATGAGATCACCAAAAACATTTATCAAAGAATCTCTCAATCATAATGAAGAATAATAAAAGAATCGCATCATGTTTAAGTCCATCGGGCCTTTTGTTCAAAATCCCATACTTAGAAAAATAATGGTTTTCCAGTCCACCGGCCTCTGGTTCCAAAGTGTCCATCGGGCCTCTGGTTCCAAACAATACTTAGAATATTTTTCAATAAGCATGACCAGAGCTCCTTTGGTCTTTCTACCAGAGCTTTTGGTTGGTCGACCAGAGCCTCTGGTTCCTCAACAAGAGCTTCTAGTTGTACTTATGAAGACCAACCAGAGCCCCTCTAGTTTGTTTTATAGAAACTTCTAAGTGTAGAGACTCTTTTGAAATATCATTTTAAAACTATGAATAAAGCATTAAGCTTGTTTAAAAAAAAAATAAAAAGCTTATTTTCAAACTAATAATTTATAAAAGATTTTRCATCATTTTTAAATCAACATCCAGAATCCTCTGGTTCTATTATGAGGGTCAATCAGAGCCCCTCTGGTTCCTTGCAAGGTACAACCAGAGCTCCTCTGTTTCCTCATAATCAATGCTTTTATCCAAAGCATATTACTCACAACCAACGGTCATGAAACATATTATCTCCAATCCCATAACATCATTACCACCATTTCTACTAAAGACAACATCTCTAAATCCTCAAATCACCAAGAAATGAGAACTTAAATCTGTTGTAACTTTAATAGATATCATAATAAGAGTTAGGCCACRCAGACAACGACCAACCTTATATCCTCCCAATAATTCCCTTTTTATGATGTTCCACCCTTATATCCTCCCATTAATTCATATGAAGTAGTTCATCCAAAGACAAACCWCAGTCATATATGTCAGAGTGAACCTGTTCATAATTCCCAAACCAAATCATGGTTTCAACATAGGTTTATACTCAAAACTTTCTATTCTCAAGAACAACCTGTTCTCCCAAACAGTTTAAAACTCTGTTTTTCTGTAAAATTCTTTCAAACTGTTTAAAAACCCAGATACTGTTTAATTCTTTCCAAAACAATCCCAAAAATAGATTCGAACAACAACTTCTCAAATGCTGTTGAAGAACACAACTTTGTTTCATATTTATCTAGAAACATATTCCAAAACAATAACATCATAAAAACTGTTAAAGACAATTTATCATSWTAACCTCAAAACCAATATCAAAACTCAACAGTTGATACACAAATATATGAGGAATTTAGTTTCAAAACCACTCACCTTATCAAACAAATTTCTTGATGATAATCACACAAGCTTTACTCTAACACAGAATCTTCAAGTTCTTTTGAAGCAACAATTCTTGAAGAACACCTTATCTCACACACACGGGTTCTTTTTCTAAAAGAATGACAGTGATAAGGATAACCTTATCCAAACTTTTCTTTAAATATCCTCACCAAGGCGGTGGAGGATTTCAATAATATAAAATTGGATACGACGGTGTGGATTTTATTATTTAAAAACCTATTTGCTTCATTACTATTCATTTTATCCAAACATGTATGTACTTATTTCATGCATCATGTATTGTTGCCACATTCACGCATACCATCATATAATTTATCAAATAATCATGTAAAATTTACCTTGACCTAGGTTATCTGAAACCAGGTTATAACATAAGATTGAAGCTGTATAAAAATGGGATGCACTGAGAACTCCTTCTGAAGTTCGTAGTTTGCTAGGGTTAGCAGGCTACTATCGTAAGTTTATTTAGGATTTCTCAAGAATCACAGCACCATTGACTAAGCTGACTCGAAAGAACTTCAAATTTCAATGGGAAGCAGATCAACAAAGAGCTTTCTAGTTACTGAAAGATCGTCTTTGCAGTGCTCCAGTGTTGTCATTGCCTAAGGGATCTGAAGATTTCATGGTCTATAGTGACGCTTCAAAGTTAGGTTTTGGTTGCGTATTCATGCAGAGGGGAAAAGTGATTTCTTACACATCCAGGTGCTTGAAGGATTATGAAAAGTAGTATCCAACACAAGACATGGAGCTTGTAGCCGTAGTTTTTGCTCTGAATATTTGGAGGCATTTTTTGTTGGGAACAAAATGTCAGATCTTTACAGATCTAAAGAGTCTCCAACATCTGTTTAGTCAAAAAGAATTAAACATGCGGCAACGACGATGTATTGAGCTAGTAAATGATTATGACATTGAGATTCTCTACCATCCAGGGAAAGCCAACGTGGTAGCAGACGCTTTGAGCATAAAAGAGAAAGGTGGTACGATTAAGGCAGTAGCAATGAGAATGAACCCATTGCCAGATCTCCATAGTGAAGTTGTAAATTGTCAAGAAGAAGCAATGCAAGAGAATAATTTCAAATTTGAAAGAATAGGTAAAATGATTTCCATCCTGGAAAAGAACGATAAGGGAATTTTATGTTTCCAGGGGCGGATCTGGTTACCGCGCTACAGGAATATTCGGGAGACTATTTTGGATGAAATCCACAAATCCTGGTATTCTATTCGTCCTAGCACCAATAAAATGTATAAAGATTTAAAACTTATCTATTGCGGCCTAGATTGAAGAAAGACATAACAAGGTATGTTGAGCGATGTATAATGTGTCTGTAAGTAAAAGTTGAACATCAGAGACCATACGGGAATCTGCAGTCTCTGGAGATCCTTGTATAGAAATGAGATCATATTACGATGGATTTCATAATGAAATTACCACGAACTCTAAAGGGATATGATGCAATATGGGTGATTGTAGACCGTTTATCAAAATCTGCGCACTTTCTACCGATAAAGGAGAATTATCCATTATAAAGGTTGGCAAGGATTTACATCGAAGAGATTGTAACCATACACGGGGTTCCGTTATTTATCATTTCAGACTGGGATGGTCAATTTACCTCTAAATTCTGGGAGAGTTTTTAGAAAGCTTTGGATTCTCAATCTCGGCTGAGTACGGCGTATCATTTGCAAACTGACGGGCAGAGTGAAAGAATGATCCAAACTCTCCAAGACATGTTAAGAGCGTGTGTTATCAACTTCGAGGGATCATGGGAAGATAATCTTCCATTGATTGAATTTTCCTATAAGAACAATTATCATTCTAGCATCCAAGCGACACCGTATGAAGTTTTGGATGATCGTAAGTGCAGAACATCGTTATGTTGGAATGAGGTGGGTGAAAGGCAATTAATAGATCCAATTTTTTTTTTCAAGTTACTTCAGAGAAGATTGAAAAGATTAGAGAGAGTTAAAAGAGCTCAGGACCGTCAAAAGAGCTATGCCAACAGACGCGGTAAGCAAATTGAATTCTTAGGGAGAGATTATGTGAAGCTGAAAGTCTCTCCATGGAAAGGGGTAGTCAGATTCGGTAAGAGAGGTAAGCTTAGTGCTAGATATATCGGGCCATTCAGAATCTGCAAGTGAATCAGAATGGTTGCATATCAGTTAGAGCTACAAGAGGAGCTTAGTTCGATTCAACTTTGAATTTTTCAAAATTTTGGCACTTTGTGCACTTTTTGTTGAACGCATACACCTGCCCCTATGGGACATTTTTGGTGTTTTAGATCTAAACATGGCATCTAAGCTTTTGTCACTCTGTGCACTTTTGTTGTTTTGATCATTTTAGCCATGATGGCACCCTCCCCCAAACTCAAAGTTTACAATGTCCCCATTGGAAGTATATAGAGTGAGAGAGTGTTTATGCTTTGGTTACAAGTGTCTTTTTTTTATTAACTTGGATATCCAACCCGCTATGCGAGCTGACTAATCCCAGGGCGACCACCTGCTTTGCAAATAGCCTGGAGTCACCGCATTTGAACCTCCGTGGCCACAAGGGGATTTATATACCTCCTTGGATTTGAACCTGGGACCTCCTGGTACTTTTGACCTTTGGATCCAAGCTCAAACCAATCAGGCACCACCCTTATGGTTGGTTACAAGTGTCTTAAATATGGAGAAAATAACAAAGGCCTATATCCTCTCTTATATGTGTAAATGATGTGGATCAAAATGCGTTCTCAAGCAAAGTAATGTTAGTTCTAGCAAGAACTACATAATTAGGACACTAGCTAGACTACATAAGTTAATTTGGCTACACATGCATATCAACATTACCAACATATCTGCTTCTTGCAAAAAAAACCTAAAAAGTGTGTAAAAACAATCCCAGACTAAAAAATTTAAAATAAACAAACAATGGAGCTAAAAGGAAAATGATGAAACCTATCCTACTCCTTATGAGTAGGTGTGGCCGAAGTTGTGAATCCATCCATCAACTTCTTGCATTCATCCTTGACCTTGGCATTTTCTCTAAAGAGCCTAGAGTTCTCCTCTTTGAGAGCTCTCATCTTTTTCCCCATCTTCCTTGACTTTTCCATTTGTTTTGGCTTCCAACTCAGCCTTCATCACCTTGATCTCCTCTTGTCTTCTTCTCAGCAGTCTTCACCTTATTTGATACATCAGTCTTTAGATTGTCAAACTTATCCAAGAATTCATTCCTTTGCTCTAAAAGGTTGTCCATTAGGCTGCTGTTTTGGGCCAAAAGATCTTGCATGAGGGTCATCATATCATTTTCTGCCATCCATTTGTCTTTATTGTATCTCAATCTTGACGTTATCTTCATGTCTATCTTCCACTTTTCTCCCTGCTCCTTCACCATTTTGTTCTTCACAATATTGAGGAACACCATCCTCAATCAGCATTTTTGTGATCAAACAAGGGAAATACAACTTTCTCCTATTCCCCCTCGCACATGTTCTTATACTCTTCTCTATGATCCTGCCCAGATTTATGGTCGTGCCTATAATCAAACAATAAAACAAAAGTATATTATCCACAAAAATAGAGCTATCATGAGTTGTTGGAGCAATAGATTGCCTTAGAAAATTTATCCACACATTTGCATTGTTCGTGAGGTTGAATGCCTTGAAAGTTCTGATCATGAAGTTTGAGTTCTCTTCCCATTCTGCCCTAGGTTTTCCTAATGCCTCAACCATCTCAATTAAGTCGTTCATGGTGGCATTGTTCAACAACTTGGAGTAGTCAGTCTTCTTGGAGAGGGGGGTGAGTCCATAGAGTTTGTTGAGTCCCTTTGATGTGAAGGTTATAGTGACACCCCTAATCTTGATCTTTGAATTGTAGTTGCTAACAGTCCAACATAAAATTCCTTTATAAGTGTCAAATTATAGGAAATGGGGACCTCACACATCTTGGTCATACCATGTGCTTCAATTACCTATCTAATGAAATAGAACTCTCTTATGCTCTGCCTATCAAATCCTTTATCAGGCAGACTGTGATAACCGGGTCCTGGTTATGCACCTGAGGTAATTGTTATGCGATTACCTGATTATATGATCACGTGAATATTTGATTAATTGTTATAATTGATCATGTTGATACATGCTTACATGAAATTTATATGTGAGTATGTGTAAATATTTTTCATGCATGGGAAGTATGTAGTATGTATTATGCATGAAAAGTTATATGTATGAATGAGTATCCATGGTTTATATGGTTGGTGTGTGCATATTGTTATTATGCATGCATGGGAGTATGATAAAGGAGTTTTATATGCATTTCTTCAACCGCCTTCCCTTTATGGGAAGCCTATAAAAAATGTTCAAGTTGGAAGGAATGGTTTTTCTGGCTATTTTCAGAAAGTTAAGAAAAGAGTAAATCTCTATGTGAATTCTTATTGTTTTTGGAAACTAAAGATTTGGGAATCAAAAGTAGAAGATGATTTTCATCTGCTGTTCATTACTTCTATCAAATTCAAAGTCTAAGGTGAGTTTTACTACATACAAAAACATATTTGAACCTATTTTTATTACTGATTTTGCATAAATTATACTGTTGTTTTATGAATGTTAAATTTGTGTTCTTGATGCATTCATTGACTGGTAAAGAGATTTTAATCGGACAAGTGCTATCCGATGAAAGCTCCTCACCGGCTAAGCCTTGGTCGGTGAATTGTTTGGTGACTTTAAGTTTTGACCAATAAAGTCCCTTATCAGACATAGCCTTGTTCGATAAGGACTTTTCACCGGACATTGTATTATCTAGTTAGTTACTCTTTGCTCATTGTATTGTATGGATTTAATGTTTGATGTAGTTAAGTGTTGATTGGTTTGGTTTGGCTATCGGATAAGCCTTGTCTAGTGAAGATGCTCATCAAACAAAGCTTTAAAATCGTTTAAATTATATTGCTAAGTATTGACCGGTGAGAATTGTATCCGAACATTGTGTTGTCTGATGAGGGTGTATCCGGACAGGGTATAATCAATAAGCATGTTTGACCTTTCAAGTGTTGTCCGGATAGAGTTGTCCGGGTAGTGATTTTCGGATATAGTTGAACGATGAGGAGGGTTTCATCGGCCATAGTGTTGGCCGATGAAGTGGAATTTGCGCAAAACTTGTGTTATTTAATGATGGTATTTTACAAATGTTGCTTAAACAATTTTAAACTGTTTTATATTGTGAATAGGGTATTTTGTATATTTTAAATGAGATTTATGAACCGATAAAAGATACTGATGTTTTCATTCAAGACGTGTGTGACAAAATTCTGTTTTGAAAGAAATATTGATTTGAGAAATGTTCCCTCCAGACGTGGTGATGTAAGTCTGTTCTGATATGGAACTAGGTTTCTTCCAGACGTGGTGACATAAGTCTGTTCTGGTATGAAACCCTGTTTTGGATGTTTCTTCCAGACGTGGTGACGTAAGTGTCTTCTGGCATGGACTATGTTTTAACTGTTTCTTCAGGACATATGTGACATAAGTCTATTCTAATATGAATGTGTTTTGAAGAGGAAACAAGGGTGGCATATCAAGGAGAGGTGTACCATGGGATAAGGGTGACATATTAAAGAGAAGTGTACATATGGATGTAAGGGTGGCATTTGTTGTTGTGTTAATTATTGTAACCCTTGTTATTATTTTCATAAGGTACTATAACTCTAAATCAACATTTTTCTATGACTTGATGACTTAGAAATATTATTTTTATTGAAATAATAACATTGATGTCATTAAGAAGGAGAAAACGGCTTATAGCCAGAGGCATTAATTGTCGTGATTCAACTTGTGCTTTATAAATAGCTTCGCCTTTTGTTGTTCAAATGATTCTGAATTAACATATTTTGAGTATTTCAAAGGGTAGTGATTTGAAATAAAATTTGGAGGGTCGTTGGTTATTATTTTAACAGTTCTTACTTAAATTTAAATTAAAAGCTTTTGATAAATAACCAAGAAATCTGGTGATTGTTATTTATTCTTACTCTTTTATAACCGTGGGGATTGAGACCATAAGCTTTGAATCTATTGTGAATTGTGAGCTTGAAAGTTATATTTCAGATGTCTGTGAGAACCTGGATGGTCAATCTTCTTATGTGGTAAGATTGATTTATAACTTGTAGTATGTTTGTTGAAGTTATACTTGATGAGAAGTGGTTGGTTATTTAAAATGTGAATTGCAAACAGGTTTTGGTGATCTTCACCCTGTAATTGCAAAACTCGTGTATCTCACTAGACCTCCTGGTCTAACCCTCATTTTGTGTTATTCAAATATGCATTGCAGGATCAGAAGGGCCTCAGTATATTAAGGGGAAGGGGAAAATATGATTATTTTCCTAATGTGCTTATCTGATGTTTGAAGATCAACCTGTTGAATAATATTTTGAAGATACATGTTGTTATACATGTGTTAGTACATGGATATTCTTTTGAAATTTTTGAGTTGTAAATCCTTTATAGAATCCTTGTACTAGTGGGACCTTTGTGGTGTCAATTATATTTCTTTTATATGAAATACATGTTATATGCAAATATGAAAGTTTAGGGTGTTACACAGACCAATTCTCTTTTGAAATATAGACAATATTTTCTCTACTTCCTTGGAACTGAATCCAGTATGTGCTTGGACAGGCCTAGGTATGGTAACAGGCTATTGTGCTTTCCCACCTGTATTTCTATTGGTTATGGGTGAATGTTGCAGGGATGTTGCAACACTGTTGTCTGTGTGTGGGGGTGATTCATGAGGGTGGGCGGGTCTACAATCTTTTCTTTTCTAAACCTGGTTCTCTTCATAGAAGGTCCTTCATCAACCTGTTTGATCTTTTTAGCATGGACTTTTCCCAACTTATTTCTTTTCTTGTTTGGGACAATCATAAAGGGGTTCTTGTCCCTAATAAATTCTTCATTTAGATCTGGAATGGGGTCATGACGACTGGAATAATGTACATCCTCCACCCTTATTTGCTTCTCATGGGCAGTTAATAGAAGGGGTGCTATGGGTTTCTCAAGGATAGTGATTTTCACGATGTTGCAACCCTCATTTCTACAAACAAATTTGCATTATCCCTTGGTATTGTATTTTCAACATTTTCTTCTTCCTCCTCAGAGTCAGAGATGAATAACCCATCAGGGGGAAGTTGTTTAGACATAGAATGTACCTTCGTTGTACTTTGAGAGAGAAATAGAGCTTCTAACAGTAGAAAAAGGGATCTTTGTGGAAAAAGATATAATTTTGAAAACCAAACTCTCCATAGAGAACAATTTAAAAAACAGAGTGCTCTGAGCTTAAGAAGGCAATTCAAAAGAAAGACAAGGAAATAAATGAGAAAGAGCGCGACAGACTAAACTCCTTAGCTCTTAAAAACTACTTTCAAAAGGAAAGAGAATTCTTACACCATAGCTTACAAAGAAAAGAGCTCTTGATTAAGAAATATCAAGATGCTCAACAAGTGTAGGAAAAGATAAATTCTGAACAGGATAAAGCTAGAATAGGTTACACTGACCTAGACCTCACCTGGAAAAAGAAACCTACTTTTGACTCAATCTTTCGTTTAGAGGCAGAACAAAAACCAGATTTCCCTGCTCTGTCCAAAACTTCACCATTTGAAAGGGTAAAGCTTAAAAATAGGGTCAGAGCAAGAAAGCTTAATTTTGAAACTATCTCTTACTCTTCCAAATGTGTGCATGAAGTCAAATCAGTTGACCTTAAGAGCAAACAGAAGAAGGAAGATATTTTTAGCTTTGGCACTCATAATCATGAGATTCCAAAGCAAAATGGTGATGAAATCAAGACTGAACCAAAAGAGATCAAGAGTGCATTGAAAGATGATATTTTCGAAACTCTGGATCCAAAATTGATGGATGAGCTCACAAAGAAAGTGAGATAAGTGTTTAAGCAAGATCTGCTTGAGGTCTTGGATCACCCCTCTGTCTCAGTCAAATAATCCAGAAAGAATTTCCAAAGAGACTTTTGTATGTTCTTCATCGACGCAAAAGAAGGATGAAGTCGTTGATACATGTCCACAAAGATCTTATAATCTCAATGACATCTCCACTACTCATAGTCCACAAAGAGATTTTCTTGACATTGATTCTAAATCAGAGGTGGACTTAAGTGAGGAGCAAATTGAGACTGAGATAGTGAAGCTAAAACAAGAAGTTCACAAACTTCCAAGTGGGATCTCTAAATAAATCTATTCCAGCAATGGAGCAGAAGAAAAAGATTTCCATGTGACCTGACTTCGTGGACATGTGTTTAAAAGGCAAGTCTTCTCTTGAGCTTGAGAAGGAAAACAAGGCTAAGGAACCTAAACCTACCACCTCTGCATCAAAATTTCCAAAGTCTAGATTTCAAAAGCCCATTAAGTTCACTCTGTAATAGAAAGGAAATCATGCATCTAATTTTAAATTTATTTCTTCTATTTTAGAAGGGCCTCTGAATGCCAAAGGTGTTAAAGGGAAGAAAGGAAAGCCAGAGAAGACAAAGGCCAATTTCAATAAACAATCAGAAGTAGATAGGGAATTCATTTGAACAAACAATGCTAGGAATGATTGTAATTGTTGATCCTCTCTCTCAGTGATTTGATGATAATGTCTTTTACCTTATACGAAGTATATATGTTTCTGTCTTTCAGTTCCAGCGATCTTCACTGACTCTGTTAAGTGATTGATGAGAACATGTAATGTAAATCCATCAGCGACAACAATACTTTAAGAAAACAAAACTCACACCAAAGAACCTTCAGCGAAAGTCGAACACTAAAGCTGAAGATTAGAGACTATGTATGAAGACTGCTTAAGCCTCAGCGAATGCTGAAGAGACCTTCAGGGTTATTCCAACATTTAGCGATCAAACAAAGCTTGTTGAGCAAGATTTTTTTTTTTGGTCTTTTTCTTCCACACACAAAGGACAACCCCATACCCTTTCTAGAGTATAGTACGGTACGGAGCCGATTAGTTGACTCTACTACCCACCAACTCAATGAAAGGATGTCTGCTCATGAATAGGATTTTGTACTATTCACTGTAGCAAAGGACAAGTCTTTCTCTAAAGGCTTGACGTGTGTTCAAACCCTACTGCATTGTATTAAATGTGCATTTAATGCAATGAGTATAAATAGATGTGTTCTATCTCCATGTAGGGATAACTCTTACTCTTGAACCCTAACTCTTACGTTCATACGTGAAAGAACACACATCTAAGAACACAATATCCTTATCTTCAAAAGCAAGTTAGAATCCCTTGTAAGCATTCTAAATAGTTCTTACCCAGAAAAAACTTACCTTCTTCTAAGTCTTAAACAACAAATCATTTCTCTTTGCTAAGAACTTGTGTGTAACTTAGATTGTTTAGCTTGGTTATATTTACCTTATCTTTTCCGCAAACAATCTTGTAAAATCTGTATTGATCCTTCTTTATCAATATATATTTTAAATTTGAAAATTTTATTGTGTTTGTATTCATCCGCCCCTTCTACAAAACTATTATACACATCTTGTAGACCCTAACAGGATCAACAAGTGGTATCAGAGCAGTGTATTTCTCTTCTTGTTGTTTAGTTGTTTTCTGCATTATATAATCTCCTTCCTTAGATAATCTTACTACTTTCAAATGGCTTTACAAAACACAAACACACACTTTCATGACAATGGATCTCTTTCCAAACCTCCCTGATTTATTCGAGACAACTTTAGTCTTTGGAAAAATCAGATGTCCCTCTTTCTGGAAGGTGTGGATCCTGAAATTCCACACTACAGAGAAAATGGACCATATGTTCCATATGCTATTTCTCCGTCTGTTCCTGAAATAGCTACGACTGCCGCAATTTCTGAATGACAGATTCCGAAGCTCCCTCATCAATGGAGCGATGAACACAAGAAGAAAATAGCTATAGACACTCGTGCTAGGTCTATAATAGCTATGGCTCTTCCTGATGAGGTTTGTCATTCTGTGATGAAACTCAAAACCTCTAAATCCATGTGGGACACTATATGTGTTCAGTATGAAGGAACCTCTCAAGTTCAAGAATCGAGGAAGATTAATTTTAGTAAGACAATATGAAAGCTTACTCTATGGAAAGACTGAGACATTGTCTGAAGTACATCAATGTTTTAATTGTCATCTTTTAGATTTAAGGACTGTAGGCAAGGAATATTCCAATTCTAAAACTTTAACGAAGTTTCTAGAATGTTTACCTGAGTCTTGGGATACTTATGCCATGTGTCTCAAGATGTCCAATGACATGTCCTCTCTCTCTCTTTCTTAGGACCCTATATAGGATACTACTCAATCATGAGCAGTCTCGACAGCTGAAAACGAATATAATCAAGGATTCCAAAGAAATGAAGAGCTCTCCGTTAGCTCTAATTTTGAAGATGCTTCAGCTGAACTCCCATCTTCTTCTTCTTCTTCTTCTTCTTCTTCTTCTTCTTCTTCTTCTTCTTCTTCTTCTTCTTCTTCTTCTTCTTCTTCAGTTCTTCCTTCTTGTTAGGATCAAGCGCTTACCCACTACACCAAAAGCAATTGCCTTGGTGAAGGCGCAACCTTATTTCCCTTATAGCGTAGCAGCCAGCGCCACA
>NW_020201034.1:15077-69161 GCF_001531365.2 Cynara cardunculus var. scolymus
GATACCAATTGTTAGGATCAAGCGCTTACCCACTACACCAAAAGCAATTGCCTTGGTGAAGGCGCAACCTTATTTCCCTTATAGCGTAGCAGCCAACGCCACATTTCGATTTAGGAAGATGCTGGAACCGTGACCAACACTTCTGTTGTTATCACTAAGTTAGATTCTACTAACTCTGAGGATCTATCAGAGTGTGATCTTCCAGACTTTGATGAATCACTGGCGCTTTTAACTAAATCTTTAAGAAGATTTTCCAGAAAAGTAACTTCTACAGATCTCCTTCGCTGACCATCAAGGAAAAGCGAAAGTCTGATAATATAGACAAGGCTTCAGCGATCTGCTACAATTGTCACCGCAAAGGTCACTTTGCTGGTGAATGCAGGTCTAAAAAGGCTGTGACACCATCTTCTAAAACCTCATCCTCCTTCAGCTCAAAGGATGACAAATACCAGAAGCTGAAGGAGAAGTACAAGTAGATGAAGGGTTCCCAGCGAAAGGCCAAAGGTCTTGTCGTTAAAGAACATGACTGCTTGATGGCTAAGGATGTCAAAGAAGAAGCTTCAGAGACATCAACTTTTCATGACCTCATCATCCTCACCTGCTTAGGTGTGTCTCATGAATGAACCCTTTTCTTCATCTTCTTCTAGCCTATCAGTGTTAGACACACTGACGGTGGACCTTTACAATGCCTTGAATGGCATGTCTAAAGCATAAATGCCTAATCTTGATCTTCAAGAACAGTTGAAGACTTGCCATTCTAAGATCAAAGAGCTGATTAAGATTGAAGAAGATCTTAAGGATTAGGTCATTGTGAACCAAACCATCACTGTTGAACGCGAACAGGCTATCGCTGAGCGTGAGCAAGCAATTGTTGAACTCAGAGCTGAGAAGGCTACCATTGAAGGATGGTGCAAAGCCTCTGTCAAGGCCTCAAAGATCATTAACTCTCAAATCCTTGCCAAGATAAAGACTGGTTTAGGATTTTCCTATCATCAGGAAGACAGTGTCACTGATAGGTCCATGCTTAAGTTTGGTACCTTTGTCTCTTATATTCCTGACACTTCTTCCTCTCAGTCTTCTTTAGCTGAGAGTCATCTTGATGGAACTCCTTCGAGTTCAGGTTGCAAAGACAAGGGTAAATCTATCAAAGCACCTCTTCCCAAGAAGACTAACAAGTCAAATAGATTTGAATATATTCCTTCAGCATGTAAACCTTCTTATTCTTTAGGAACCAAGAAATCTGAATCCTCTCACAAATATAAGTCTCAGCTCAAGGTGAAAGCTTCACATAAGGACTCCAAATCCCCAAAAGTTCCTCCTAGAACTAAGGAGAAGGGAATCAACCAAAGCGAAATCACTGTAGCCAAAGGAATCAACCAAAGCAAAATCCTCAAAAGTCCCTCTTCTAATCTGGTACTTCCTGGCCCTAAAGATACCTTCAGCTATAGGAAGTGTAAACACTGTGGTGAAACTACACACATTGCTAGTAAGTGTCATGTTGCCGCCAAGGCTGGTCCACCAGCAAAGGGCAAGAAAGTAGCTAAGGCTGAGAAATCAACCAAAGCGAAATCAAGCACTAAGGCTTCTAAAGTAACCAAGGTGAAGAAAACCACTATAGCCTCTTCTTCAGGCTCAGTGAAGACAACTACTGATGCTAAACCTTCAGTATCAGGTGTTGTAGTTCCCACCACTGAAGCCTCTACATCAGGCTTAGTGAAGACAGCCACTGACTCTATCTCTCTAGCATCAAAGGTTGTTCCTATTTTCAATAAAACCTCTACAGGTTCAATGAAGCCGTCTACTGATGCTGGTTCTTCAGTTTCAGTAGATAAATCCTCTAACATTGCTGGAGCCAAATAGATGGGTACCAAAAGCATTTTTAAATTGTTTCCTTGTGTAGGAAGTCAAAGGCATATGTATCTCGATAGTGGATGCTCGAGGCACATGACTAGAGACAAATCCCTGCTCATTGACTACAAGAAAGAAAGAGGACCTTCGTGACCTTTGGAAGTAATGGAAAAGGATATACCAGAGGTTTTGGTATATTAACCAACGGTGTAACCATATTTAAGGGTGTTGCATACGTTGAAGGATTGAAGCACAACCTTTTTAGCATTAGCCAGCTGTGTGACAAAGACTACATAGCGAAGTTCTCCAAGAATTCATCATACGTCTATGACAAGGATGATAAGGTTGCCTTAACTGGTTCTCGTCTAGAGAATGTCTACATCATCAACATGGATTCTTCTCTCACTGAGAATAGTTGTTTCCTCTCTAAAGCTTCGTTTGATATCAACTGGCTGTAGCACAAACGGCTTTCTCACCTTAACTTTAAGACACTCAGCAAGTTGTCTAGAAATGATCTTGTCACTGGTCTTCCTCAACACTCATTTGCAAAGGAATCTCTTTGCTCAGCGTGTGAGAAAGGAAAACATACAAGAGCTAGCTTTAAGTCAAAGCAAATCTCTTTAGTGGCATCGCCTCTTCAGCTACTACACATGGATCTCTTTGATCCTATGAACGTGCAATCTATCTGTGGAAAGAAGTATACACTCATCATTGTTGATGAGTACTCTAGGTATACTTGGGTCTTCTTTCTTAGATCAAAAAATGAAGCACCTGAAGACATCATTTCGTTCATCAAAAAGATAGAAGTACTTAACAAAATTAAAGTACGATTTATTAGAAGTGACCATAGTACTGAGTTAAAAAACAGTAGTATGGATAACTTCTTTGAGAACAAGGAAATTTTTGAAAACTATTCTTCAGTGATAACTCCTCAACAAAATGGGGTCACTGAAAAAAGAAATAAAATAATCATTGAGGCTGCTCGATTGATGCTCAGTGAGTCCCATCTTTTCCTACCAATTTCTGGGATGAAGCTGTCAACACAGCTTGTTTCACTCAAAATCGGCCGCTGATCGTTAAGAGGTTCAAGAAGACAGCTTATGAACTTTTCCATGGCAGAAAGCCCTCTATCAGCTTTCTACATATCTTTGGTTGCACATGTTATATTCTCAACAACCATGGTTAACTAGGAAAGTTCGATCCCAAAGCTGATGAAGGAATCTTTCTTAGATATTCTTTAGTGTCCAAAATCTTCAGAGTATTCAACAAACGCCGACAGATGATAGAAGAAACTATTCATGTCACATTTGATGAATCTCAATCAGCTAATTCTAAACCCATCATAAATGATGACAAAGAATTAGAAAACTGTTTGTTTTCTCATTATGGAGAACCTGAAGCTTCCTTCACCGTTCCTCTAAACACTGAACCCCCAGAAGCTGAAGATGATCCATTAATCATTCTAGTTGCAGCTAGTCACACCAATGTGTCTTCCTCAGAGATCGCTATTGTGCCTATTAGCTGTGCTCCTCCTTCTATTTCAAACACTGATCAATCAATGAATGAAATTCCTTCAGCATCTGAACCTATTTCAGTCGCTGAATCTGAGGCTCCTTTAGCAATTGTTCCAATCGCTGATGAATCTACAGCTAAAGCCTCATCCTCTGTTCCTGAACTTCTATGCTCAGATGATAATCCTTTAACAGCTCAACGATGGACTAAAGACCATCCAATTCATCAAATTCTTGGTGACCCAGGTGCAGGTATCCAGTCTCTTCGTGGTCTAGGTAATATATGTTTCTTTGTCAACTTTATTTCTTTTGTTGAACCCAAGAAGATCAATGATGCTATCTCAGACTAGTTGGGTCATTGCCACGGAAGAGGAGCTCATTGAGTTTGATAGGAACAAAGTCTGGTACCATATCCTACGTCTATCTAACAAGACTGTGATAGGCACCAAATCGGCCTATCGCAACAAGTTAGATGATGAAGGTTTGGTAATCTGTAACAAGGCTCGACTTGTTGCTCAGGGTTATAGACAAGAATAAGGGATCGATTATGACGAGACCTTCGCACCAGTGGCTAGACTCGAAGAGATTCGACTATTTCTAGCCTTTGCGGCCCATAGAGACTTCAAAATCTACCAAATGGATGTAAAGAGCGCTTTCCTGAATGAAAAACTTCGAGAGAAAGTTTATGTTGAACAACCTCTACGGTTTCTTGACCCTAAGTATCCAAACCATGTCTATCGTTTGGATAAAGCTCTTTATGGGTTGAAACAGGCTCCCCGTGCCTTGTATGATACCCTCTCCTCATTTCTCATCTCTGTGAAATTTGTTCATGGAAAGACTGACCATACCTTATTTCTTAGGAAAGTTAAAGGTCATATCATTCTAGTCCAAATATATGTCGATGATATTATTTCTGGCTCCACTAATCCCTCCTTATGTTTTCGATTCGATGATCGCATGAAGAAATAATACCAAATGAGCATGATGGGAGAAATAACCTTTTTTAGGTCTCCAGATCAAGCAATCAGATAAAGGTATCTTTATCAATCAAAGTAAGTATGCCTGTGACATGTTGAAGAAGTTTGATCTCTATAACAGCTCATCTATGAAGACTCCTATAGCTCCTCCACTCTCTCTCAACAAGGTTCCAAAGGAAAGACTGTAAATGTAACTGTTTATAGAGGAATGATCGGCTCTCTAATGTATCTCACAGCTAGTCGACCGGATATCATGTATTCTACTTGCTTATGTGCATGATATCAATCTGAACCTAAGAAATCCCATCTGAACGCTATAAAATGCATCTTCAGATACCTGAAGGGAACTCCTAGCTTGGGTCTCTAGTACCCTAAGGGTTCAAGTTTTGACCTAATAGGTTATTCGAACAGTGATTTTGTAGGTTGCAAGATCGATAGGAAAAGCACCACTGGAGGCTGTCAGCTTCTAGGTGGAAAGTTGGTGAGCTGGACAAGTAAGAAGCAAAACTCAGTGTCCACATCAACCGCTGATGCTGAATACGTAGCCGCTGGAAGTTGCTGTGCCCATGTCTTTTTGATGAAAAACCAGCAGAACGACTACGATCTTCAGTTCTCAAAGATCCCTATCTATTGTGATAGCACTAGTGCTATTGCAATTGCAAAGAACCCTGTACTTCACTCCAAGACCAAACATATATAGATCATATATCATTTAATCAGAGATCATGTTATGAATGGTGATATTGAACTTCACTTTGTTCCAACTGATTACCAGCTCGCTGACCTTTTCACCAAGCCTCTTGATGAGAGAAGATTTAACATCTTGATCAACGAACTAGGGGTGCTAAACGCTGAAGAATAATTTACTTCAGCTATACGCATCAATTAGTAAGTGAAATGATTCAGTGCTCTATTTCTATCACTGAACTCTTGACTAAATGTATCTATTCTCTTTATGGTATGTATACTTGTTCTTTTTCTAAAACCTTAAAAATATCATTGAGCCTTTTTCTTCTTCAGTGATCAAAACGTTTTAAAAGTTTGTTTTAGTGATTCTTTCTATCGCTAAACATTTATAACTAAGTATATATTTTTTATACTTATCTTTTTCTTAAATTCATTATGATCATTGAACATTTCTATTTTTAGTGATTCAAATGTTTTTAAATGTCAGTTTCAATGATTCTCTTATCACTGACACTTTTCATGAAAATATATTCTTCTTATATATTTTTCATTTCTTAAAACAAAACCATCACTAAAGCTTTTTTTCTTCAGTGATCTAAATGTTTTAAAAGGTTTTTATTCAGTGATTCTTTCATCACTGAATGTGACTCTTCAAAATTTTTAAAACCTTTTCATTTTTAAAGAAATAGTAAATGAACCTTCTTAATAACGACATTCTCTGTTACCACTACAAATCGCTTTGAGATTCGTAAAAAGGTCTAACACACGCGACTTGCTATAACTTCCATCCAATCGTGGATGAGAATGTGCCATATTTCTCATCATGACATTTCCTCAACAATTGTATTTTCCTCTCTCCTATTTATTTTCTCTCTCCTCCTACTTATAAATATGAGATCTCTTCCCTCATATTTTCTTTACGCTTTCAAAATCTTTTGACGAACATCTGCCAAAAAGAAATTGCAAGCAAGAACTCTCAAGAACACTCGAATCCTTCGACCTTCATATCAAAAACTCTAAGGTCGATAAACTTTCTTTAAACTATTGAAATGTTTTTAATCTTCTTATGAAACTATTGTTTGGTAATTTAAGAACCTTGTTCTCTTAAAACAAACAGAAAGATTAATAACACATTCTTATTCATGGTTATATTCTAAAAGTTTCAAATACACTATTCAACTTGAAAAACCCTAATATCTCATTTGTGAATTTTTCAAAAGAAGTTTTATTGTGCTAAAACTTAAAAATGATCACAATCAAATCTTGGACTACTAATATAAAATGTTTTTTCCTTCTTATTTATTAACAAAAGTAGAAAATGGTTGCCAAGAATGTGAACTTTACCGTGGAAGACATTTCCTTCAAGGCCAACAACCACATAGCCTTGTTGGATATTCCCATAAACAAAACTATCTATGAGGACGCTGCTGCCTTCCTAAGGATGTCCTCAATCGCCTACGCTCTCAACCATGAACCTGTCATAGTTAGGGAGGCCCTTCAGTAATTTTGGATGACTGCTGAAATGGTGCAAGAGGAAGACGAGAATGGTTATCAGGTGGAGAATATCTCCATTACCTTCAACAAAATGACTGTGAGTTTTGGCATGACCACTCTAAGGAACTCTCTTCACTTCCATGACATTGGCTACCAATGGCCAATTAAGAAGGACTCTAGTAAGCCACTCAAGTCGCTGTCTAAAATCGAGAAGAACCGCATGTCTGCGGTGTGGCAGTTTCTGTTCTCGCACTTCATCCAGAGCATGAGTGGAAAGACTGGAGGCCAGGATCAGGCATCTAGAGTCGCTCTCACCATCAGCGTCTCAGTGATCCGACTCCGACCAATTACCTTTGATGTCGTCGTCTTTGACAACCTGCGGTGAAGCTGAACAAGTGTCAGAGGGAGAAAGTGGTTCCCTACACCCGCTTCTTGTCGATGATCTTCACCAAGATCTTTGGCGAGAAGTACTCCAAGGAAGGTAACTTTCCTGTCTGCAGGCTTGGATCCAGGATTCTGGATCACAAGCTCAGGGATGGAGATGTTGCACTATCTTTAGTGGCGCATTACTCTTCAATTCTTTCTTCTCCTTCCAGGTGGTCAAGACAAGGGACAACCTCCTTTCTACCAAACACCCATCTCAACCAACTCTTGGTTCTCCTTAGAGGACCAAGAAGGCCAAAAAGGGTACTACCTCATCTCTAGCTATGACCTCTCAAAAGGTCTCAGCTATTAAAAGAAGCCTTAGCCCCGAGACACTTTTAGTCATCCTTCCTAGCTCTTCAGTGATATCTGAGATCACTGTCATACCAGTGGCTCCTCACCCAACCGCCGCAGTGACCCAAATCACTGAAGGTGTGAATATCAACGTTGCCACCGCTTACCACTCACTTCCAGTCTCAGCCATCTTCTTCTCCCCTCCTTTATTGGTCTGTACATATGTCCATGAATCATCAGTGCCAGTCTTCCCTGATGATGAGACACCTACGACTGGACCTGAGGTAGCTCCTCTCGAAGCTCCTCAGCATACTGGTGCTCATTCTCTCGAGCGCACCATGAAGCCAACCAGCGTTAATCCTTCAGATAACGCTGAAGACCCCTCAGGTACTCCATCTTCCTACCCATTTATTTCTTCTAACCAAAAGCTTCCTTATGCTCATTCTCACTCCCTTTCGGGTCCTTCTAAAGCCCAAGCCATGGATGAAGAAGAATATGACATGGCGACGAACGTGAAGCTGCTCCTCCCAGTAGTCGAGACTATCCTCATCAAGATGGACGAAGTCCATAAGGACATGTCTCTTAGGGATGAAGTCGCTGCTGATCTATCAACCGTCAGGGCCAAAGTCCTAGAGGTAAAAGGCCAAGTCTCCTCTCTCCAATAGGTCATTCGTGCAAATGCTGAGGCCATTGCTGCTCTCACGAGCAAGGCCGATGAAGCACACGCCCAATCTGTGCAGCAAGCGGAGCTGCTGCAACAAGTCCTGGTTTCTTTTCGTCAACCAGCTCCATTGCCTACTCCATCCTTTATCGCTGATGACCGTGCTCAACTTAATGAAAAGTCTCAAGGGAGAAAAGGCTCAAGAATCGCACTAGGGCACTAAGTCGGAAGGCAAAGGTGTCACTGAAGAAGGGAACCTCAAGGTAATTTTTAGACCCCTTGAACCCTTGTATGATGACTCCTCAAGTCAAATAACCATCACAACTATGTACCAACTTTCAATTCCCTCGACTACCTGTGGTCGGCTGGAGGAATGGGTCCCTGAGAACCCTACCCCGAGCACTCCTACCGACCAGCAGATGACTTAGCTCAAGGAGTCACTCGACCAAACTAGAGTAAAAATCTCTCTTCGTACCTCTAGTTGTGGTGAGTTTGACTTCCTAACCGAAGTTGAAAGACTCGAGGCCCTCAAGGCTAAGGAAGAACTTGCTCTACAAAAGAAACAGACTGAGGATAACTTAAACCTGGCCAAGTCTTTAGCCGCCACAGTTATTTCCAAGAGAAAATCCAAAAAGACAGTGAACGATATCCAAGCCCAAACTAAGCTTCTGTCTATTGTAGAGGCTGAACGTGAAAAGAACCTTAAGCTGGCCGAATGGGACAAGCGCTGGAGCGAACCAAGCCTTAACAAGAGGATCAACCTTCACCCGATTACGAGCGTCAGCATCAGCAGCCGAATGAAAGACGGTGGGATGTTGCTCTCCATGCCTATCACCAGGGATAATCTCGAGGCAGTCACCGAGTACCCTTTCTACCTTGGTGAATATGGCTATAGCGAATGGCTGGAGATCTGACAAGCCATTCAGCGCTCAAAGTCTAGACATGAGTTGATTATCGAAGACATCATCAGCGAGCTGATCAAGAAGGTGTCCAGGTATGTCGTAGTCCCTGAAAGGCCAACGCTGAAGAAAGGTGGAAGAAGAAAAAGGCCTTCAAGCCCTAATGATGTACCATCCCTAAGGAATGAACATGAAACAAAGTTCTCCTTAGATGAAGTTTTGAAGGATTTGAAGAAGCCAGCCATATGTATGTTGAATCTCTCACTGCCAGCGAAGGGTCCTTACATACCAAACACTGTGCATGCGAAGCCTGGGTTAGGGACTTATATTCCTTGACTATGATCGCGAAGTGAGATTTGAAAGAATGTATGAGTTACATCTATGCCCTATGGAACACCTCAGATATCTTAGGTTCTATCTAGATGATGACTTCAAAGGTGAAATGATGGACCGCAAGATCAGAAGGGAGTTTGTACGTCGTAAGGAGATTGGAGAAAATGTACCTGGCTTCATTAAGCTGAGCTACTTAGACTAGTTTCTTTCCTTTGTAATTTTTCTATTAACTGAATAAACTATATTCTATGTCTACTTTCAGTGTTCAATCTTATATTTTGTAAGTTTTGGACATGTACTGAACGACTTGTAATATTTCCATTTGAAATTAATATAAGTATTTGTGTGCATCACTAAAAAAGATCCCTAAAAAGTATAATAGGGACCCAAGTCTATGAGTTCCAGTGTTAATCTTACATTCACTGACAATCTATAAGTTAGTGAATATGCTTTCAGTTTCAGTTTCTCTTCTTTTATTTTTTCTTAAACTTGTAACTTAAGAAAATTACTAAGTAAATACCGACTCACTGAAAAAGATCCCAAAACAGTTAAAAGGGAACTATACTTTATATGTAACTTTTCCTTACTGTTATTTAATAAGGCAACTTTCTGTTCCTTTGTAATCATCAAATAGGGGGAGATTGTTGATCCTTTCTATCAGTGATTTGATGATAATCCCTTTTACCTCATACAAAGTATTTATGTTTCTGTCTTTCAGTTCCAGCGATCTTCACTGAGTCTGTTCAGTTATTGCTGAGAACATGTAATGTAAATCCATCAATGACAGCAATACTTCAAGAAGACAAAACTTACACCAAAGAACCTTCAGCAAAAGTCGAAGACTGAAGCTGGAGATTAGAGACTAGCGAGTTCGTGCTCTAAAGCGGGATTCAGTGATTACAACCTAGTCTACATATGTATGAAGACTGCCCAAGCCTCAGCGAATGTTGAAGAGACCTTCAGGGTTATTCCAGCATTCAGCGATCAAAAGAAGCTTGTTGAGCAAGATTGTTTTTTTGTTTTGTCTTTCCACACAAAAAGGACAGACCCATACCCTTTCTAGACTATAGTACGATACGGAGCCGATTAGTTGACTCTAATACCCACCAACTCCATGAAAGGATGTCTGCTCATGAATAGGCTTTTTGTATTATTCACTGTAGCAAAGGACAAGTCTTTCTCTAAAAGCTTGACGCGTGTTCAAACCCTACTGCATTGCATTAAATGTGCACTTAATGCAATGGGTATAAATAGATGTGTTATGTCTCTATGCATAGATAACTCTTACTCTTGAACCCTAACTCTTACGTTAATACGTGAAAGAACACACATCTAAGAACACAATACACTTATCTTCAAAAGCAAGTTAGAATCCCGTTTAAGCATTCTAAATAGTTCTTACCCAGAAAGAACTTACATTCTTCTAAGTCTTAAACATCAAATCATTTTTCTTTGCTAAGAACTTGTGTGTAACTTAGAGTGTGTAGATAGGTTATCTTTACCTTATCTTATTCGCAAACAATCTTGTAAAATTTGTATTGATCCTTCTTTATCAATATATATTTTAAATTTGAAAAGTTTACTGTGTTTGTATTCATCCCTCCCCCCTTCTACAAACTATTATACACATCTTGTAGACCCTAACGGGACCGACAATAAAAATAATATAAAGTTTTATGAATCTAATGAATCGTTTTGTCATAAAAAATGTGTTCATAATTGCAAATGTCTTTCTCTGATGTGACAATTAAAGCAACATCTTTCTAGTCCCAAATGTATTTTCTCTAGGTCACCCAAGAATCAATCGAAAAGGACCCAAAGGAAGCAAACTCCTAAGGCCAAATCTGGCAAGGCAGACCCCAAGTCTAGTAATTCAGGTGTTGAGGCAGATCCTTCCATTAAACCAAAATTCGAGAATCCTAAGCCTAATCATCAAGGACCCATTATGAAATCGGTACCTAAATATCAATACTTTGTTTTGAAGAAGCCGTATGTGGGCATCTGGTACCTTGACTCTAATGCTCAAGACATATGATCGACAACAAAAGGTTACTCTCCTCTTTCAAAGAAAAATATGGAGGATGGGTAACTTTTGGCGACAACATGCAAAGGAAAATTAAAGGCTATGGAGAATTCCATCAAGGTAAGGTTTATGTTTCTAGAGTTGCTTATGTTTCTGGGCTTAAGCATAACCTTCTGAGCATAAGTCAACTCTGTGATTCTGGCTATAACATCAAGTTTCAAAAGGATTCTTGTTCAATATTGTTAGAATCAGGTCAAGAGTTGCTAAGAGCCAATCGTAAGGGCAATCTGTACCTTATAACTTCTTACCTAGAGATGACTTAGAGAATCTCTATCTCATGTCTCGTAAATGTGAAGAAGCATGGCTCTGGCATCACAAGTTTTCTCATCTAAATTTTCCAAACATAGAGAAGCTTGTGAAAAGTAATTTGGTTGACGGACTACCAACAATAAAGTTCGAGAAGGACCATTTTTGTTCCGCCTATGAAATGGGAAAACTCAAAAGAGCAACGCATAAGGCAAAGACAGATGTGTCATGCTTCAGACCTCTATACATGCTTCATGTGGACCTCTGTGGTCCAATCTTGGTACAGAGCCTGTCTGGAAAAAAGTATATCTTAGTGCTTATTGATGAATTTACAAGATATACTTGGATTGAGTTTGTAAGGTAGAAATAAGATGTCCTAGAGCTGTTGATCAAGCTAATGACCAAGATTCAAGCCCTTCTACAGAGCAAAATTCAAAAGCTGAGGAGTGACAACGGTATAAAGTTCAAGAATGCAAAACTTGATGCGTACCTTGACAAAGCGAAAAAACTGAATCTTGGATGAAGCTGCAAGAACGATGCTCGCAGCCTCCGGTCTTCCAATCCACTTCTGGGTAGAAACAATCTCGACCGCTTGCTTTACTCAGAATAGATCAACTGTGGTTAAGAGGCATTTGAAGACCCCTTACGAACTAATCAACCAAAGAAAACCTAATCTTAAATTTTTGCATGTCTTTGGTTGCAGATGCTTGATTCTAAATGATCTTGATAATCTTGGAAAGTTCAATAAGAAAAAAGATGAAGGCAAGTTTCTTTGATACTCTACACATTCCAAGGCATACAAAGTCTTCAATCTACGAACCAAGACGGTCATGGAAAGCATCAACGTCTCGTTCGACAATAAAGAACCAACGACTTCAGAGTACTTCAGCTCTGGACTCAAGCTTAACCCAATGACTTCCAATTCTTTATCAAAGTCAAGGGAATTGGAACTCGGACAGCTTTTAGAAGACTTCTTTGGTGATGAAGACATCTCTACATGTGCACCCAGAGATGCCTCTGCACGTGTTCAAGGAGGGCCACAGACTTCAAATACATCTATCTCTAGTCCATCAAACGCCTCTACTTCCTCTATTGATCAAACTAATCCACAACCAGAGCCTTCAAGATCTAGATCAGAGCCCAGTCCTTCAGAGCCCAGTCCTTCAGAGCCAGAGAAGTAACCTCTATCTCTGAACCTGGTTTCTCTGTACCATCATTCGAGAGGAACCATCATCACCAACCACAAGCCAAATGCCAAACATTCTAGAGGAGCAAGATCCTACAACTCCAACATCTGTGCAAGCTCTCATGACAAAATGGACTAAAGACCATCTCGTTCATCAAATCATTGGTGAACCTTTTAGCAGAGTAAAAACAAGAGCTGCCACAACAAATGAATGTTTATTCGTAAACTTTCTAAGTGTGGTAGAGCCAAAGAAAGTGCATGAAGCCCTACAAGACCCTAGTTGGGTCGACGCCATGCAAGAAGAGCTCCAGCAATTCGAAAGAAACAAGGTATTAAGTGGCTTTTCATGAACAAGAAGGATGAGGATGTCATAGTAGTAAAAAACAAAGCTAGGCTTGTTGCAAAAGGCAACTACCAGGAAGAAGGCAGAGACTATGACGAGACCTTTGCACTAGTTGCAAGGCTAGAAGCTATACACTTATTTCCAGCCTTCTTTGCACAAAAAGGATTCCGAGTCTATCAAATGGACATAAAGTCAGCCTTTTTGAATGGCAAGCTAAAGAAGGAAGTCTATGTGCAGCAACCTTCTGGGTTTGAGAGTTCCACACACCCATAGTATGTGTACTACCTAGACAAAGCTCTGTATGGACTTAAGCAAGCTCCAAGAGCTTGGTATGAATGTCTTTCGTCTTTTCTTCTATCGAATGGTTTCAAAAAAGGTAAAATTGACACCACGTTGTTCATTAAGATGTATAAGGGTGAGATGCTTCTAGTCCAAATATACGTGGACGATATTATCTTTGGTTTAACGAACCAGAGGCACTATGATAAATTCTCTGGGTTATTGAAGAGTGAGTTTGAAATGAGCATGATGGGAGAATTAACAATCTTCCTCGGCTCTAAGTAAAACAAAGAGAAGATGATATCTTCATTAACCAAACCATGTATGTCTCCGACATCTTGAAGATGTTCCAACTCCACAACTCTTCCACCATGAGAACACCAACTGCAACAGGTACTAAGCTTGACACAAACCCATCTGAAAACCGGTGGATGTTAAGACTTATCATGGAATGATTGGATCACTTTTGTACCTCACGGCTAGTAGACCAGACAAAATGTTTTCCACTTGTCTATGTGCTAGCTACCAAGCCAATCCTAAGGAATCTCAACTTTCAGCTATCAAAAGAATCTTTTGATACCTCAAAGGGACTCAATTCTTGGGTCTCTGGTATCCTAAGCATCTGGATTTAATCTTATTGTGTATCAAATTATGATCATGCAGGATGCAAAATTTATCGAAAAAGTACATCCGGGAGCTTTCAACTACTTGGTAACAAGCTAATAACTTGGATGTCCAAGAAGCATAACTGCTTATCTACGTCTACTGCAGAAGCAGCGTATATAGCCGTATCAAGCTGTTGTTCCCAAGAAAAATGGATCGAGACTCAACTCAAGTTTTACGACTTTGAGTTTGATAAAATTCCAATCCTCTGTGACTTTGAAAGCATGATAGCCATCACGACCAATCCAATACAACAATCTAAGACAAAGCATATAGATGTTCGATACCATTTCATCAAGAACCATGTAGAGAAAGGTATGATTTCGAGAAATTAGGTGTTTCATCTTATGATACAGAGCTTCTACATGTAGAGCCTCTATTTCGAGAAATTAGGTGTTTCATCTTCTATGACCCAAAGTATGTTTCTTTCTTTTTCTTTCGCTAAGTGTTATGTTCAACACAAAGGTTTTTTCACTCTTTTCAAACACTCTAGTAGAAAAAAACATGTCAATTTTTTTTTTTTAAAAAGAAGGCATAATTTAATATTCTCATTATATGAAGAGGTCATGTCACCGCCAGTATCCCTAATTTTTCAAATAAGGGAGGCGGGACGTGCATCGTGTCAAGCCACGTGGCTTCACCTGACAGGTTCATCCAGAAAACCCTTCAGTAATCGATGCTTGGGGTAGATAATCGCTCGAGTACTCTTAAATAAAACCCTTATTTAAAGGAATGATTATCCCCAATTCAAATTTTATTTACTTCTTCAAAATACTAATTGTTCTCAAGGAACCCTCTCAAAGAACTGTCAAGAACTCCATTAAAGAACACCCGACTCCTATACCTGCAAACGATTTCAAGATTTCAAGTAAGCTCTTTGTAAAACCCAGTTCTAAAAACCCTTAAAAGACAAATGAATCAAGAACTTTATTGTTAATTTCAGAAAACCTTAAAAGTTCTTCCCAAACCCTAAAATAGTCATCTTCAACCCCTTCTCCAAGAAACCTAAAAAAATGTCTTCATCAGAGTCAAACAACTCTCAAACCCACAACACCACTCTCAAGTCTATTAAGGGAACAAACCAAAACATTGTTGTCCTTCCTCTAAAACCAAACAACCACTCGCTCTATCTCATCTTGGATAACTTCGATTCCAAGTATCATGCTATTGTGAACATTCTCCACCACCAGTTTCTCAACCCTGCCCTCACCAACACCGATGACGTCGTTCATGAGCATTTCATTTAGGAATTCTAGAAATCTTGCGACATAACTTACTCTTAATGAGGTATAGTCGATGAGTTCTATATCCCTGCAAACAAAAAATACGTCAGCGAACGTACTTCTAGGTTGATTTTTTCCTGCGTCCTTCAACTACCCACCAAGACTGATCTTGGTTTGAACAAGTATGCACCGCTCCCAACGGGGGACGAGTTTTTCGCCTTCTTGAAGATGTTGGGCTACAATCAGCAGATACAGTACTCGTCTCAATACTGTCGCCAGTTCTTTCCCCCAATGTGGAACGTATTATTCACATTGTTAAACCACTCACTCACAGGCAAGATAAAAAGCCTCGACATGTGCTCAACAAACATACTCCAGATCGTCTACGGGATCTTCTTTGACCTACCACTAGAATACTCCCCAATTCTGCACAAGGAGTTCAAGGCGGCTATGGCAAAGAAGATCCTTGATGTCTCCAAGGGAAAGGACCTGCCACTTCTACTCTTCCCTTGCTTTCTAGGTCTTCTTCTAAGGCCTAGTCTTGAAGAGCAGAACATCGACATCTCTGGATTTCCTGTGCACAAGGTTCATGTGTGCTGTCTACATACAAGCCAACTGTGCACAAGGATGGGTACCCAACTGAGCGATCAATTCTAACAAAATTGGTAACATACAAGAAGACAAGGGAGGTGCGAAGAGCTTATAGACGTGTACACGAGGCACTAGAACCAGTGCCTCAGATGCAGACATGCATAGGCACAACCTAAGAGGGAGAAGAGGCAGGAAAGACCTTTAAGTGAGAGGTAACAGGAGAAAAGAGAGAGAGAGAGAGAGAGATGAAGAGGAAGAGGCAGAAGAAAAGAAAAAATGTTTGAAGAGGTAGCCAAGAAGGCAAAGGCTGCCTAAATACAGAGGGATAAGGAGAAAAGGGAAAAGAGAAAGAGGAAAGAGAGGGAGAAAAGAGAACAACAAGAGAGAGATAGGAGGGAGGAGGAAGAGAAGAAGAGAAGAGAGGAGTCTCTACTCAACAAATAGAACGCTCATCAAGTTCTGATGGATAGAACTCAGAGGGAGAGGAGGATGAGAGTGAGGAGGAAAGCTTATCCTCAGAGAGAGGCGCTACCCTGGCTCAAGAAGAGACAGAGCGTACTAGGATCTGAAGTAGGCACACATATATCCCTAGCCCAACTCCCAGTGCATCCATGCAATCTGATCCAGTTGGTCGAGCAACACGGATCATTGAAATAGAGGAGCACACCTCGAACCCTCCCCAACCAAACTAGCCAGAGGTCGCATCTGTCTCTGGCCATCTAAGCCAAAGGGAATCCACATCCTAGGATTCACCATCTCAAAAGGGTGACTCATTTGAAAAAACAAGTGGCATGTCTCCCCATGCCATGCCACTCTCCCCCATAGAGGAATTTGTTTCCTCTGCACTAGTTTCTCCCCAACCTTGTTCAGATCAAGGTCTAGGTGCACAACACTTAGAGACTCTCAACAAGTGTCTAAGTCCACTCAATGAGAGCTCTTCACTAGACTCTGATCTCGTGACAAAGTCTCTCTTCACTGAACAATTGTAGTGCCTTCTCCTCCACAAGACACACGAGGATCGACTGGAAATTCTTCCACGACCAACATCAAAAAAGTCATGAAAGAAGGTGTCCTTGGAACAAGGACTAACTTTGGCCCATGTGTTGAGCTAGAGGTTACCCCATAGCATATGTCAGGAGGGATGAGTTCCAATCCTTCGCCACCTCTGTGATGTGCTCCTTGGAAGAGCTTAAACTCAAGGTGGCCCGTGCAGAGTCATCCTCCTCTGCACCTGCTCTGGATGAAATTCAATCATCCATAGTAGTATTGAGAGCTTAGTCCTCGACGAATGCTTCTCGCCTCGAACAACTCATGGAATTGACACCGAGCAACATAAAAACCCTACAAAGGGTAATTCATCAAATCCAGAGGGACGCCGCCTCCACCCCCAAGGTGCAACAAGAAGAAACATCGCTCGTACCTCTGAGCATCCTTCCGGACTACATCACCTAGATAGAATTCCGGGCTCTAGGTGATCGTCTAATACAAAAGGTGGCTTACTTCATGTCCGACTTCAACAATACATCTAACCAAGCGGTTGCAGAAATGCGATGCTTGCTGGATACGTTCAAATTTCGAGCTGACATGGAGATCAACAAAGCCACCCAAACAACGGCCAATATCTTGGAGCTCCTAGACTCCAAGGTAAAGGCGATGGCTCCCACAGACACAATGAAGAAGAAGAGAAAGACAACAAAGCCTTCCCTACACATGGGGAGTCGTCAAAAAAGATGAGGCTTGATGACAATCAGGACTCAGACCAGTCTAGTCCTTAAAGTCGCCAAGAGGGGGAGAAGCAGTCAACTCAAGCAACAACAACTGCCCCATCTGCCTCTATTCCAGCTCAAGCCCCAGCCCTAACTCAGCAAAATACATCCACAAGGGCGCATCAAGAGGAAGAGGGTGGAGCAAAGGAGGATTTCAAGGAAGCAAAGCCAGAGGTCACCACGCATGTAGAGCCAACACTTGGTGGAGAGAATGTTATTCAACTCTTATCCATACACGTCTCTTCATCAAGTCACTCATCGTCATCCTTCTGCTTGCTCATGGAGACGGCCGAACCTGTAAGGACGGACGAAGAGGAAGTAGTGGTAAATGTTATAGAGCCAGAGGAGTTGCCACAAAGATCAAAAAGGGCCCCTCCAATGGCTATACCACTTACTCCAAGGGTAATAGGCGCCATACCTCCACTACACCTCCAGACGCACAGAGCCCATGTTACCGTTCAAGGAACCAGAGTTGTCACACCAACTTTGAATACAACTCGTCCTGTCAGAGAAAGTCACGAGCACGCAAGTAGCAACAGGCCTTGGAGCTCCAAACCATCCTATGATCGTGTTCAAGAGATCAAGGATCAAATGGATGCAATGAGGAGGCCTATGCCATGAGAAAATCCCATCAAGGACAAGGCGGATATTGAAGTGATCTACCAGTTCATATACAACCAGAGGGATGAAGCTCCAACTATGAAAATCAACCTTCACCCAATGCTGCAAGAGAACATAAGGCAGAGGTTCCTTTTTCAGTACACGCAGCCTATATCTACAGTTTATTATGTAGATGGGATCAAGCAGGTGCATGACATCAAGAAGATAACTTTTGCTCACAATGATATTTTCTTCCATGAATACATGGTGGAATGATATCAGAGGCAGATCTGCATCTTCACAGATTGCGATATGATAAATTGTAATCCTTGGGACCTTCTTACTATATACTTCTTCACCAACCACAAGGAAGACAAGGGGAGGAAGTATGCCATTGCTAACTCTACAATAAGGCAGATGATAAAGGACTTACAGGATTTCAGGAGCAAGATAGACTTCCAATTGGCTCGGGACATAGGGATAGAACAACTGAGTGTCACTGCGCCAAATAAAAATCTTGAAGGCATCAAGCACATCCCTTCCTGGACGGTGTTAGTGGAACCAGAACATGGGGTGGTCTTTAGAAATGAACAAGGAAAAAAAGTGTTCTTTCATGAAGACCAGCGCTTCAAATACTACAACTCTACTGTGCGCTTCATCAAGCACAATCTTCGAAGGAGCAGAGATACATCCCCATGAGCAAATGAGAGGGATATTAAACCCCATAAGTCTTATGTGTAGAAGTATTAAAGACAAACAAGTGATGAAGAACCAGAAGGCCGATGGAAGACTTCAAGGCAAAACAGCTAAGTCTGAAGAACAACCAGAGGGTCGATGAATCGACCAGAGATGCGATGGAAAGAGCATCTTCATAGCCCCTCTGGTTACTAACACTTGGAGGTTTCTACACTAGTTCAACAGAGGCATGTGATGAAGATATGAAGATAAGGTTGAAATAAGTCCCCATGGAAGACAGTTGGAGATGATTAATCAACAGCTGGATTCTACTAAGTTTATTTTATTTTGATTGCTTAGATAAGCTTTATCTCTACTAGAAGATTAGCTAGAAATTCTCCTTTTTGAGAGTTATCTTAAAAATAGCTTTCTAGTATAAATAGGTGGTTAGGGCTATTGTAATCTTTGACTCTTTTAACATTTTTCACAATCATTGGAATAAAGAGAATCCTTTGACACTCGAGTATATTCTTTGAATATTCATCTTTTGTTCTTTAGTGTTCATCATTTTATTCATCTAAACTATATAACTAGGGTATTCTTAACTTAATTATTAGTGTTATTGAGAGATCTGTAATCAACAATTGGTATCAGAGCCAATTGATTGTTTTTGTCAATCAAAATGATCAATAAAATCTCTCAATTCGCCTTTTTCATTAATTCATAGAATTTGTAAAAATCTTCTCTAAAAGTGTAATCTTTTCTCTTCCAAATCTTCAATGGCCAACTGGAATTCTGCTTACAGTGTTGGTTCTCTCACCAAACCTCCAACTCTTCAAAGAGAAGAGTGTCCACAATGGAGGATAAGGATGGTAAACTTTCTGGAAGGGATGGATAGAAATCTTCTGTGATCTGTCATGGAGGGTCCCTACATTCCACAGACTCTTGTTCCAAGAGTCCCTTGAACGAGCACCACAACAGAAATTCCAGCTTGCTACATGCCCAAGGACGAGAAGAATTGGGATGAAGATGATATGGAGCGAGTAGAGACTGACAAGAAGGCCAAAAGATTAATTATCATGGCCATTCCAAATGAAATTTTCCAATCCCTCGATGCATGCTCCACAGCACAGGAACTATGAGATGAGCTGACAAGTCAATTAGAAGGAGGAGCAAAAACGAAGAAAAATCGTAGAGCTCAATGTCTCAACGAATATACGAACTTCAAAGCCCTTCCTAATGAACCGATTCAAAAGACGTACGATCATTTCAACACTTTGATCAATCAATGTCGACGAAACGACATCTCCAGGACGAATGAAGAAAATGATGTGCTATTCCTTAAAATCCTCGGCGATGAGTGGACACAGCTATCGATGTCCCTCCAAGCAAATCAGGACTTAGACAGCTGGTCACTTCATGACGTCTATGGAATGCTTGCTGCACAAGAGAATGATATCATGTAGAAGAAAGTTTCCATCGGTGGACCCCTTGCTCTTGCTACAGAAGAGAAAGATGTTTCAAGGACCTCCACTAGATACCACAAGAAAAAAAAGGCAAGAAAACACTGGTAGTAGAATAAGAATCTGAAGACGAGACATCTGAATCAGATGATGATATCAAAGCCTTTGCCAAGTCTCTGGCCTTGATCACAAAATAGTTCCAAAAGAAGTTCATCAAAAATCCCTATGAAAGAAGAGACTTCAGAAGGGAGAAGTACCAGCCATCCTATGTAAAGAAACCATCAAAATTCTATCAGAGAGAAGACAGAAGAGTGGGAAGAGAAGAAAGAGAAGACATAAGAAAAGAGAAGACAGAAGACAGAGACGGAAGGAAGAATGACCTTCGCTGCTTTAGATGCGGGAAAATAGTCATTTTTGAAAAGAATGTAGAGGACGTCTGGTGAAGGATGCGAACTATTACAAGAACAAATACAAATATCATCCTAAAGAGCGAAGCCTGATGGCTGAAAAAGAAAATTGGTTGTCTGATTCTTCGTCTGATGAAGAAGATAAGGCACTCATATGTCTCATGGCCACGTCTAATGCAAGATCCGCCTCTGACTCTGATGAACAGGTATGTAGTCTTCCTTAAATGAAACCAACTCTTCTCCATCAGAGCTATAGTTAAGGGTAATAAAACTTTCAGAGGACTTCTTGAAACTCAAGAAAAAATTACATTTTGAAAAATCTGAAAGACTTAAAGCGGAAAAAGAAGTCAATTTCGACAAAAGAGAGACTGATCTTCTAACTAAAGAAAAAGCTGAACTTGTCAAGGTAAAGACTCGCATCGGCACTCTTAAAAAATCAGAGGAAAAAAACTTCTGGAATTAAACAAGCGAATAACCAAGGACTTAGAAAAGAAGGCAAAGGCCTTAAAAGAATCTGAGGCAGAGAGGCTCAACTTAGTCGCTCTCAAAGATTTCTTTTAAAAAGAAAGGGAGATTATTCTCCCGAAGCTTCAAACCAATGAACTTCTGATGAAGAAATATAAGGATGCCCAAAATGTGTACGAAAAACTAAACGGACAAAAGGACACTCAAGGGATTGGATTCAATGAATTGGACTCCTTCATCGAAACAAAGAAATCCACTTTCAAACTTGGATGCATTCAAAAGCTCGAATTTTTCCCTAAACCTAAAGCAAATTTTTAAAGAGTTAAAGTCGATGAAAAACTGTCCTCTTGAGACAGGATTTTGAAAATGTGGTGTACGAGAGTAGTACATGTAAGAATTCTGATGAAGGGAACGATGCCCCCACATCAGAGACCGATGGAAACCCTATGGTTAAATCAGAGTCTCTGGTCGTCAATCCCACTTCATTAGCAAGTGTTGTTGATGAAAAGAAAAATCCTAGTAAGGAACCATTGTCTGATAAATCGATGAACCATCCAAGTAATATTGGAAGTTCATCTAAGTCAGAAACGATGGAACCCCCAAAAGATCACTCTGAAGCATCAACATCTGAACCCACACCTCCCACAAACATCCATGATAATTTTGATTTCGAGAAATCAGCGAGAGACTATCTTGATTCTGAATCTGAAGAAGAGATAGTCTGTGAATCACCAGAAGCCATTGAGGATAAGAAGCCTCAAAACTTCAAGTCTTCAATGAAATCTGATGTTCCAGCATCTATAAAAACTTCAGATAAAGAAAAAGAAAATCTGAGTAACACCAAATCTGCTAAAGACACCTCACAAGGCCCAAGTACCTCTTCTAAGTTCATTAAGTTTACTCGTGAGAAAAAACAGAAGTGGCCTGTCTCTGAGAATTCTAACCACCACTTTTCCTCTCATTCAGCTGAAGAAAAGCAGTCCTTCCTCAGAAAAGAAGTAAAAGCCAAGCCTTCCACAAATAAAAAATCTGAACTAGATAGGAAGTTTGTAAAAACAACCGATGCTAGGACAAGATTTTCATCCCTTGCATTTAGTTCTTCATTTTCATCGAATAAAAAGAAAGTTAGACATTCATGTCCTAAAAATCTTAATTGCCAATGTTTAGTTCTTTTACAAAACCTAAGAAACCACATGTCAACACATCGTTGCATATTTTCCAAACATGTCTATCGCTATAATGTTAAAACCAATGAAAACGTGAAAAAGCCCAAGTTTAAGGGCGAGAAAAATCCAAACAAACCCATGCCTTGAAAGGCTAAGGGTAATAGAAATCAGCCCACTACTAAGAGGGCTGATGAAAAGAGAGAAGTTGTATCTCCCACTAACCAACGTGGACCCATTATGAAATGGGTACCTAAAACCCCTTAATTTGTCTTGCAGGACCAACATGTGCAACCATGGTATATGGATTCAGGTTGCCCCAGGCACATGACTGGTGACAAAAGTCAGCTGTCCTCCTTCATCGAGAAATCTGGAGGCTCTTTCCCCTTGTGGAGACAACATTAAGGGTACTATCAAGGGATATGACACTCTCATAAAAGGCAACATCTTCATCAGCAAAGTGGCTTATGTTGAAGGTCTTAACCACAACTTACTAAGCATAAGCCAGTTCTGCGACAAGGGTCTTGAAGTCCGATTTCGCAAGGGTTTCAACATCATCGAAACCCAGCCCGGCCAAACCATCGTCAAGGCAAAGAGAGAAGGAAATCTCTATCTTCTGGATTTTCAATCCTCTGCGGGATAAGACACCCTCTACTTCGTATCCCATAAGAGCGATGAAATTGGCTATGGCATCAAAAGTTCTCATATCTCAAGTTTGATGTTCTAAGGAAGCTAGCCAAACAGAAGCTGGTCAAGGGGATTCCGAATCTCAATTTTGAAAAAGACCATCTGTGCTCAGCCTGTGAGATGGGAAAGCTGAAACGGGCCTCGCATAAAACCAAGTTAGAAACCTCCTGCACCAAGCCCTTGGACATGATCCACATAGATCTCTGTGGACCTTATCTACACAAAGCCTCTATGGACAGAAGTACATATTAGTACTAGTTGATGAAAAMTCCAGATACACCTGGGTTGAGTTTGTAAAGAAGAAATATGATGTTCCTGACCTACTCATTGGGGTGATGAAAAGGCTCCAAGTCCTTCTACAACACAAACTCATAAAAGTTAGAAGCGATAATGGAACTGAATTCAGAAATGTCAGAATCGTTGAATACCTCATCAGTGAAGGCATTTCCCAAAACTTTTCGGTAGTCATAACTCCACAACAGAATGGAGTGGTGGAGCGAAGGAACAGAACCCTCGTGGAAGCAGTAAGGACCATGCTTGTTTCATTGGAGTTACCTATCACCTTCTGAGCTGAAGCTATTTCCACTGCCTGCTTCACCCAAAATCGGTCTATCATCAACAAGAGGCACCAGAAGACACCCTATGAGCTCATCAATCAAAGAAGACCAATTGTCAAATATTTTCATGTCTTTGGGGGAAAATGTTTTGTACTCAATGATAGGGAATATCTTGGCAAGTTCGACAAGAAAGCAGATGAAGGGATCTTTCGGGGATATTCTCAAACCGCAAAGGTCTACATAGTCTACATCAAAAGGTCAAAGATTGTCATCGAAAGGATCAATGTGTCCTTTCATGACTCCACACCAATGACTTCTGGACACAACAGTTCAGGACTCGGACTTCAACAGAGAGCCTCTTATTCATCACTTATTTGAAGACAATTAGAGTTAGCTCATTTATTTGAAGACATCTTCGAAGAAGAAGTAGTCTCTAGACATACACCAACTACTAAACCCACTTCCAGAACCGATGAAGAACATGAAGTCTCCAATGCTAAAGATACAACTCTTACTAAAACTCATGTTACTTCACCTTCTACTTCTTCTGTGTCTTCAGATCAAGAACCAGAACCAGAGCATCACTCTGGGGATGATCTATTCGAGGGGGAGCAAGCAGTTCCATAAGTTGATGAAGATCTGTATCCTGTTGCTCCAAAACCCCAATCCAGCACCAAGTGGACAAAAGACCATCCACAACACCAAATCATTGGTGACCCAACATTAAGTGTCAAGACGAGATCTGCTACAGCAAATGAATGCCACTTCGCCAACTTTCTAAGCATGATCGAACCGAAGAAGTTTTATAAAGCCCTATAAGACCCAAAATGGATAGACGCAATGCATGAAGAATTACTCCAGATTGAGAGAAACAAAGTATGGTCTCTTATGCCTCTGGCCAAAGGGAAGACGGCCATAGGAACCAAATGGGTCTTCAGAAACAAGAAGGACGAAGATGGCATAGTCATAAGGAAAAAGGGAAGGCTTGTTGCCAAGGCCTACTGCTAGGAAGAAGGGATTGACTATGATGAGACATTTGCTCCCGTCGCAAGACATGAAGCCATCAGGATATTCCTAGCCTATGCAGCACACAAAGGCTTTAAGATCTATCAGATGGATGTCAAGTTTGCCTTCCTCAACGGTAAGCTTCAAGAAGAAGTATATGTGCAGCAGCCCCTAGGTTTGAAGATCCAAAGCATCCACAGTACGTATACTTTCTGGACAAAGCTCTCTATGGGCTAAAACAAGCACCCAAGGCCTGGTATGAAACTCTCTCCACCTTTCTCATCGACAATGGATTCGAAAAAGATACAATCGATACAACCCACTTTCTCAAGAAGCATAAAGGTGACATCATATTTGGCTCTAGAAATGCAAAACATTTTTAAAAATTCTCAGAGCTGATGAAAAGAAAATTTGAGATGAGTATGATGGGAGAACTTAGTTTCTTCCTTTGTCTTCAAATAAAACAAACTTCAGAAGGAATTTTAATCAATCAGTCCAAGTATGTGACTAACCTTCTGAAGAAATATTCTCTCTCAAATTCATCATCGATGAGAACAGCCATGACTACAAGAGCTAAGTTATTTGTTGATCCATCAGGCAAGTCTGTAGATGTCACAACCTACAGAGGCATGATTGGATCACTCATGTATCTAACCGCTAGTAGACCAGATATCATGTTCGCTACATGTCTCTATGCAAGGTATCAATCCAATCCTAAAGAATCTCATCTCTCTACAGTCAAGAGGATCTTTAGATACCTCATGGGAACCCCTTCATTGGGTCTTTGGTATCCAAAGAACTCTGGCTTTGATCTAATAGCCTACACCGATGCAGATCATGCAGGTTGCAAGCTTGATAGAAAGAGCACATCTGGAAGCTGTCAACTATTGGGTGACAAGCTAGTAAGTTGGATCCAGAAAACAAATTTGTGTTTCAACTTCTACAGCAAAAGCAGAATATGTTGCTGCTGCAAGTTGTTGTTCACAAGTTCTCTGGATGAAGACTCTCCTTAAGGACTATGGCTTTCAATATTAAAAGATTCCTATCCTCTATGACTCCAAGAGTGCAATAGCCATCTCTGCAAATCCTGTGCAGCATTCCAAGACCAAACACATCGATGTAAGGTATCACTTTCTAAAAGACAATATCGAAAAAGGTAATATAGAGATGTACTTTGTTTCTACAGAAATTCAACTTGTTGACATTTTCACAAAAGCTCTTGATGAGAAAAGATTTTTATTTCTTGTCAGCAAGATGGGTTTGCTGAATCTCACCACTTAGATGCAATCCTTAGTTTGAAACCAGAAATCCTCAATATCTCATGGTTATGCCTATAAGTGATATACATCATTATGGCCATAAACACCAAGTATTGTAAACCAGAGCGTCTAGTTCTAAAGACCAAAGCCTCTGGCCAATTAGAAATACTTGTTTAAATCTTGGCCAAACTTTTTTTCATGGCCTTTGGAACCAGAGCCCCTCTGGTCCAAAGCCAATACTTTGTGATTTTTTCTCTAAGTACCCACTTCACAACCAGAGCCTTTGGTTCTATAGACCAGAGCCTCTGGATTCCAATTCTTTGAGACTAGAGCCTCTTTGGTCTCAAACTTGGTCTCCCTCATTCATTCATACATATAACTTAGTCATATTTCATCATTTGTGGAACCAGAGCTCTAGTTCCAAAGACAAGAGCTTCTGGTTTCCAAGTCCTTTGTGACCAGAGCCCCTCTTGTCTTAATTGGACTTCAAATACATTTTTTTATTACATTCATTAACCATATATGCATCGCCTTCACAACCAGAGCCCTCTGGTCCCAAAGGCCCATCCTTTCAACATCCATCTGCATGCACTTAACCAAATTCCATATATGTTTGCATCATCATTCACAACCGGAGCCTTTGGATATATAGACCAGAGCCTGTGGTCATAAAATTCAACCTCCTTATTGATTCTAGGGGGAGTTTTTTTAACTCAATACACAATCCTATGTATCATTTGAGGGGGAGTTTTGCATTCATCATGATGCACCCATATTGCACAAAACATGCATTTTCCCATACAGAGCCTCTGGTTTGCCTATCCAGAGCCTTTGGATCACCAAAAATGCAATATAAATGATAAATCATCCATTCCATTTAACTAGAGCCCCTCTGGTCCTAAATAAAAGGTATGTTTTGAAATTCAAGGGTTTTTCATGCTTTACCAGAGTCTCTGGTTTGTCTATCCAGAGTCTCTTAGTTTTAAAACCCAACATTCCATCGATGAAAAAGTTCAACACTCTAAACCAGAGAACTCTGGTTCCCCATCCAAAAAGTCATGACCAACCAGAGCGCCTCTGGTTCCATGACAAAAATATTTTAATCCAAAAACCCATCTTTAATTGAAAACCTTTTCAAGATCATACAAAATTGCAGATTTTGTGACTAAAAACTATACAACATGGGTTTTTAGAAGACCAAAACTTCCTAATTAGTATTTATCTTACAATAAGATGGATTTTTTAAAATATAATTTTTTTTGGATTAAGATTAAAGAGATTATTTGGGATAACTGTTTAGTATTCCCAAATCACCCAAACGTCATCATACACGCGCCTGGCACTTTCAACAGCCTGTTCCCCATGCAACCCTTCGCATTACCCTTCCATCCACCCCATTTAGACACGTGTTCACCAACATTAATGACACGGTGCAGATAAGATGGTCCATGATCACTCTAACAAATCACCTTTTTGCCAAACATCTCTTTCTATAATCATTTCCTTTTAAATATTATTTCTTTAAACCCAAAACCGTTCCCCTTCTTCACTTATAAATACCCATCTTCTCCAAATTGTTTCTTCTTTACGCTTCCAAAACCTTCAAGAACTCCAGACGAACAACAATATAAAAACATGCAACTCTCCAACAATAACAATATAAAAACATGCAACTTTCCAACAATGGCATCCTCAGCTTCCCACGAATCACATAACAACGACAGCCACGTCCAATCGACCAGCGCAGACAGCCGCGTACTGGTTTTTCTACCCATAAAACCCAACAATCACGCCATTGATCTACGAACAAACCTGTTTGAATACAGGTTCGCAATAATGATAGAATTTTTCCAAAACTACATCCTCCAACATGCTTTAACCCTGTCTGACAATGGCATACCTCTCAAATACGTCTAACAATACTGGCAGACATGCGAATTCTACCCCGAGAACTATGGTATCATGGGGGACATTGATGTCCCAAATGACATGATTTGCTCGGTCAAAATTTCTCGTGCAAAGGTCTCCAAGGTACTATGCATCCCCACTCACCAAGAACTCAATATTGAACACTGCACCGAGCCACCCACGAGTTCTGACATCATGCGGTTCATCAAGATGCTCGGTTACAATCGTAACATACGCAACACATTTGACTTCAAGAGGCAATTCTTGCCCCCATGTGGAATATATTCTTCTCGATCCTTAACCGAGCCCTCACTTGCAAGCTCGGGTCAATGGATCAAGGGAACATCAACATTATGACGATAAGGTATGGACTCTTCTTCAACCTACCGCTGGACTACATACTTCTCATCTACAATGAGATCCACGCAGCGGTCATCAAGAAGTGCAAGCTCAAGGCAACGGGAAAGCCTTTGTCCTCTGTCCTCTTCCCACGTTTCCTTGTCCTCTTCATAAGGGACGCGATAAGGAGACACAGCCTACCGGCCGAAGAACCATACACTCCACAATTTTTGATGAACGACCATCACCCAACAATTTCCAAGGATGGCTACATGACAGAGAGGACCGTTTCAAGGGCCATGCTCAGTGTCATACTAGAGACGTGATAGTCCCCTTTAGTGATCAATCTTCATGAAAGCTCCATAAACATGGCAGATCTGATAAATCTTTAAGAACACATATGATAAACTTTGACAGAGAAGGTCAACATTCAAAGCTTTGGTCAAACTTCACTTTATGTAATCAAAATATTACAATAAGCTCTCTTCACTAGATTACAAAGACAAATACCCTATTTATAGGGTCAAACTACTAAACAAGGTCAAAGTCAAACTCCTATAAGAAAAGTCAAACATGAATTGTAAAAGGCTCGTTCCAAGATGCTAAGTTGTTCAAAATCTGAAAATTGATTTAAAAGAAATTTAGCATTCAGCTCAAGAGAATTAATCTTATTTTCAAAAGATTCACGTTCAGTACAAAATCTTTTCTCAATCTCTATAATCGTTTTCTTTTCTTTCTCTAAAACTTTCCTTTCAACATTCAAATCCTTCTCCGCTTTCAAAACATTTTCTTTCTCTAAGTTCAAAAGCTTTCTTAGCTCAATCAGATCAGTCTCAGACTTATGAAAATTGACAGTTAAGTCTTCTATCTCTGTATTTTTCCTCCCAAAAGAGTTCCTCTCAACATTTAGTTCATTTTGAACATTTTGGAGTTTATTGAACAAATCTTTATTAGACTTACTCCATGTTTTTAACTCTTTTTCACATTCTATTCTGACATCATCCAAGGATTTTTCAAGTTTATTAATCTGATACTTCGAATCATTCTCAACTTTTTCTGATACTTCTTTATGCTCCCTTTTCAAATCTTTAATATATTCCTCATTAGTATAATTCTTAGAACATATATTTATGTATATCTCTTTATAGTTCACAATGCTCTTCTTCAGTTCAATAATCTGAGCTCTCATCTCTTGATTCTCCTTCTTTAGGATATCTGCTATTTAAAAAAAAAGATTGATCAGATATAGGATCTATGTGATGAAATCAGGAACAATTAAGCTAAAAAAAAGAAAAACACAAAAACTGATGAGAAATTAGAAAATCGACTAACAACTGTCAAAAATCTGTAAAAACAGTCAAAACTGTTGAAAACTGTTAAAAACTGTTAAAAACTGTCAAAGACAGTTGAAACTGATGAAAAACAGTTTAAGCGACAGAAAACAGTTCAACGATTCTCAAACAGTTTAAAACACAAACCAAAACAGATAAACGAAATGATCCAAAATTTAAAATGAAAGAAGTCCAAAATAAAACAAAACAATTACAAAAAATATAGCTAAAAGACTGTCCGAGAACACAGTTCGAGAATATATGACTCAATTACCAACTAATTAAGAAACGAAACAGAATCCCTTAATATGATTACACCAAATGAAAGTCTCAGTCAATTCAAATGATTGCTGTATGTTTGGATACCAATCTGCACATCAAAGTCCACTCTTCTTCTAAATTTCAGATTGCAACTATTAGCAATTCACTTTCAAATACTCAAACACATCTGATCATATTACAGCTGCAAGTGCAAAATTTTTAGCAGCAAAACTGAAACAAACAGCCTTCAATTGTATAACCTTCCTTTCTTTTCTGCCTTCAAACCTTCTTTTCTGCCTGAAACCACAAGCAATCAATTTCTTCTGAATTAGTTGAAGCTATGGATGACAGGACTCTGTTGATAAACTGTACACAGTCAACTGCTGCTAATGCTGATGATCGTGTGACTTCATGAATTATAGATTGGTAATGTTGGGAAGTCTGCTGCTACGTTTTGCCAAACCAACAAATCTGTTTTCTTCTCTTGTTGCAATAAAAGAAAGAGCATGTATGTAAGCTGAAGTTCTTTGAACGCAAAACTCATGAAACATATAGCAATGACAAACAGAAATTGATGTTATTGGAGATGAAGCCAAATTCTTTTCAAAACAGTCTCAGCAAAACTTCGAATGATTCAAATATCCAGAAAGTAAACCGATCAAAGATTATTTCCAAATAATATGAACTACAAATTGGACTATTGAACAACGAACTTCAAACAGCTCATCAATATAAGGACCAAATTCAAGAATCAATTGATTTATGTTTCCTGGGTATAAAAAATAGCCAGTTTCACATTTAACAGAATGAAAAATGGCAGTTTCAATGAGTAGCAGAACCACAAACAGATTCTATTCGAACAGGCTGTCCAAACCCTTGTACCACCAGTTGATGAAAAGTTCTTTTACCCACGATGTACCAGGCTGCAGCTAGTCAAGAATCAAAGGCAACTATTGGTCAATCATAAGATCAACTCAAACAAACAGCAACAATTTGTACAGAACCTGGACAAGGAAGGAGACGAATCATCTATTTTGCTCTTCATCTACAGAAATCTCATCTATTTCAAAATTCCTGTATGCAATTGCAACACACCGCAAGCTCCTTGCAATGCTTTAAAAATCTTGTGCAAACAACTATTACAAAATTGTACCCCTGTGTTCGATTTCAGTAATCGATTTTGAATCACAAACAAGTATTGAGCGATTAATATAAGAAACCAGATGAGATGTTGTCCGATTTAGAAAAATTTACACTTAACATACAGAACCTGTAAATGAGCGATATACTTGGTCTCCTTGAGCGATTTACGAATAATCTGATTAATGAGATTGTGCGATTTATCAATCCGATCAAAGTCCAGTCAAGAGGTGAACGAATTCGGTCACTTGTCCGCTCAAGGGTTAATCGAATCCGATCACTAATCCGCTCAAGAGTTGATCGAATCCGGTCACTAATCCGCTCAGGAGTTGATCGAATCCGGTCAAGACTAAAAATAAATCGCTCAACGCACTATTTAAATCGATCAATTGATGAGCGTATACAGTCAAACCAAACTTACCTTATATCCGAATTCGATCAATTTGAGCTACCCTTGTGTCTAAATCGCTCTGAAATCCTGTTAAAGAGTGGTCGAATTCGCTCAAGAATCCCTCAACTGATTTAACCTAAATCGGATGACCTTTAGGCGATGAACTTGAGATCGAACACTGGTTGATGAACTTGATCGATGAAGATGATAGTAGATGGATGGGCTAAAAGAGAATTTAGGACCAAAAACAAAAAAGTAAAAGATTTATTAACTAAAATCGATCAAAACACTGAGATTTAAAAAAAATAACAAGAACACAAAATCCGATTAAATCTTGGAATATAATAATCAAATCACAAAAGTTTGTGAATAACAAAGATTCACAATTCTATTCCGAGCATTTTGATCACGATTTAAACACAAAAACACGAGATTTTTAAAAAAAATTTGGATCAAACTCTAAAAAATTTAAGAACACAAAAAAATCAGAAAAATAATTTCGAAAAAATCTTCAAAAACATGATTTCTTCTCTGATTTCGCGCAATACTGCTCTAATAGCTCCTCATTAGAGGGCTATCGAGGACTCGATGGAAGTCCTTCATTGCCCACATTTTCACAAGGCAATGAAGGCGCCTCTGGAGCTGAGGCACAACCTGCAGCATCTGTTGCTGTAGAGGTTACCTCCATTGTAGATCTTGTCACAAGGGCATAGTTCCAGGCCTTTGTCGACTCGACTCAGCGGTCCTTGGATGACCTTAAACTCATCTTAACAAGGGTTTTCGAAACCTCTTCCCCATCCATCAATTTAACCACTCTTCGAAAATCCTTTGCCACCCTTGAAGCCCAAGCCAAGGATAAACCCACCTTCCTTCAAATGCTTCAACAAACCATCCAACATGAAAACCACGCCACAACCACCATATCCACCCTTCAAAACCAGACAATAATGAACACCCTCGCCACCCTCATCGCACAGGCAATTGCGACCGATGAGGCTATAGCTTCCATCACCACCCACCTAAACACCATCACCAATACCCTCACCACTTTCCCAGCCACCATACTCTCCTAAATCCCTCAACCAACCCCACCCCCAACCACATCCATCGATGAAACCTTAGCCTCCCTTTCCACCCAAATACCCACCATACAAACTACCCTTACCTCACTCCCAGCCACCTCCTCCTCCACCCCCTCTTCAGTTCCATCATTTGATGAAGCCTTCTCCTCCTTCGCTGCAGAGCCGAAGGATATCATAGCCAACCTTCCCATCCCACCATCCGCATCAACCTCCACCTCCATACTTCCTCCTGCATCATCATCCACCACCATAGAGTTTGCCACCAGAGCTGACCTAAGGGCTCTGTCAAAGGTACTTATCTCATCTTTCAATGAGATAAGTGCAAAGTTCGTCCATCGAGCCGCACAACCTACCAAGGCTCTCTTCTAGAGCCTTGCCGATCAACAGGCTCACACCAACTCTCTCCTTCACTCGATGGAGGAGAGTAGAAGACAGCAGGCCCTGAAGGCGTATCTTGCGACCTTCAGGAAAGAGAAGAAGAAGAAGAGCAGAGCAATGTGCTCATCTAGTAGCCCGCAGACGAGGTTGAGGCATGAGGATCCAGACCAAGATGATCATGATCTTGGTCCTCATGAGGGGGAGAACCTGGCTACTGCTGATCAACAAATGGAGACCGCTCCACCACCACCACCTCAATCACAAAACCAACCACCATCATCAATCCAAGAAACCCAAGCGAGGGAACTAGAGGCTCAGCCCTTTGAAGATGTACACAATGTACATGTTCCCTTCGACATCACCCAAGAATCCATTGAGTTGAGTTCCTCATCCGGCGAAAACCCCTCTACCCCACAAACAGAAACCAATCTACCCTTCAATCCATCACCAACTCCCAACCTACCATTAACTCCATCACCAACGCCACACACCACAGAACCTTTCATCATCTTACCCATACAACCAGAACCCATAATCATCCAACCATCCTCACCCCAACAACCTCAAACCAAAACAGAACCCTATAAACCAAAACTACCCCAAATTGAGCCAACCTAACAACAAACCATTCCATCACCAACCCATACACAACCCTTAGCCCAAACACATCCCACAACCCAACCACTACAGATGCAAGAGGATGTTCCCTCCTCATCGAGGCACCCTCCTCAGGGCATGGTCGATGAAATCATTGCAAACATGGAGTCGCTAAGGAGATCTCCAGAGATGCCAGCAAGGGAGCCAGTAATGATGGAAAATATCCATCAATACTTGTACCATGATCGTGATGAAGGTTTAGCTCTTAATCCTCCTATGCTATCACCAGAGTCTATGAACCTCCTATGCCACATGTTTGTGAGACAGACGACCCAACCTCCACAGGATGTCTTCTCAAACGAAGAAATAAGAACGGTCATGGACATTAAAATGAGGACCTTCGCGAACAGAGCCATCAAATATATCGAGTACACTATGGAGCGAGCCCATGGTCATGTCAGCTTCTTCAATGACAATGACTTGATCAATCTTGATCCATATGACTTGATCGATCTTTATGCGCATACGGCTCAGCGACATAATCAAGGAATACGATTTGGGATGGAAAACAGAGTAATCATTCAAACAATGGAAACCTTGGTGAAGCACAGAGCCAGGAGTGATTTTCAAATTGCTCTTGAACTTGGCATCGACAGACTATCCTGCACTCCACCCAATAAAGACTTCCCAGGCCTGTAGGTGAAGAGATCTGCCTCTGCACTAACTCAACTAGAACTGGGACTGGTATTCAAAAATAAGTTTAGAGCGAAGAAGTTTTACAGACTGACTGAAGCCTTCAAGTACTCAACCAAAACACTTGAATGGTTTCAGACAGTCATCAGAGACAAACTAGGCAGACCTCATGTGCTGATGGGAGATGGACAAAGACTTATTCATGAGATCTTAACAGTCTTCAATTCAGAGGATTGTTATTATGCTTCTGGGAGATATCACAAGGAAGACCATGAATGAAGTTTTTCTTTTGCTTTGAATTGCAATATCTTTTGTTTCATCATTGTAAGAATTCATCATTTAGTCCAATGAAAAATTTGGCAAAGGAAGTTTTTCTTTAGACTAGCCTCTATTCATCCCTTATGATTCAAATGTTTCTAGATTAGTTCATGTTTGGTCTTTCATTACTTAGGGGGAGATTGTTACACCCCATAAGTCTTATGTGTAGAAGTAATGAAGACAAACAAGTGATTAAGAACCAGAAGGCCGATGGAATACTTCAAGGCAAAACAGCTAAGTCTGAAGAACAACCAGAGGATTGGTGAATCGACTAGAGATGCGATGGAAAGAGCATCTTTATAGCCCCTCTGGTTACTAATACTTGGAGGTTTCTACACTAGTTCAACCAAAGGCATGCGATGATGATATGAAGATAAGGTTGAAATAAGGCCCCATGGAAGACAGCTGGAGATGATTAATCAACATCTGGATTCTACAAAGTGTATCTTATTTTTATTGTTTAGATAAGCTTTATCTCTACTAGAATATTAGCTAGAAATTCTCCTTTTTGATAGTTATCTTAAAAATAGCTTTCTAGTATAAATAGGTGGTTAGGCCTATTGTAATCTTTGACTCTTTTAACATTTTTCACAATCATTGGAATAAAGAGAATCCTTTAACACTCAAGTATATTATTTGAATATTCATCTTTTGTTCTTGAGTGTTCATCATTTTATTCATCTAAACTATATAATTAGGTTATTCTTAACTTAATTAGTAGTGTTATTGAGAGATCTGGGATCAATAAGGGACAATAATCTGGTTCGATCCATTGATAAGGTACTTGAGTTTCATGAACTTCTTAGGTGGTTCATGAAACTTCAGAATCTCTAGGCCTCTCATTTGTAAGTAACTAATATCTTTTTGTTTTCTTTTGATTCATGTAATTTTCGATTCCAACATCCTACAAAACATTTAGATAGTGAATGTAAAAACAGAGATCCCCTTTGGCCTCTGGGTTCGATAAGACTCGTATTCTCATTCAAGTGAGAGTCTGTCTTATTTACACTTAGGGGGAGATTGTTAGAACCCCACTTGTAAAAGTGAAAGTAAGAAGTCTGTTACTCTAGTCATATAGGACTTAGTCTTTGAGCAGTTTGAACCAAAAGCTCTTATGTAGAAGGTACTGTAGGACAGAGCTCTTATTCAAGGAGCTAAGTGTCTTACATACAGAGCCAGTGCTCAACCCAGAGGAAGATCAAGACTTAAGTGTCGAAAAGCCTAAGTACTTGATGTACGGTACACTCCAGACGCAGAGCCTCTGCACAATACATGGAGAGCCTCTGAGTCTTCCCCTCCATTGGTTTGCTCACAAGCAGTTTAGACTTATCTGCAAGACTCGAATCAGAATATGCCACGTACACACAAGTCGTTCCACATTCCAAGGAACGTGAAGGCTGAGGACGCTGGATAAGAGTCAGAGTTTGAAGCCTAGAATTTAGAAGATTCTTTTTAAATAGTTGTATAAAAGGAGGTATCCTCTTTAGGTTAAAATACTTGAAGAATTGCCAACTTTGTATAGCTCCTACTATAGAGATTTCTTGAACGAATACTTAGTTAGATTGAGAGATTGTTCTTATACGCTACTTCTAATAAAGCAATCGGTTTATTCAAACAAGCTTTCATTTCAATTAGTTCTTGTTTAAATCTGTTAACCTAGTTCATCTACATAGTACTTGCTTCCACTCAAACTCTATTTAATTGTGTTTCTTGATACTTAAGAAGAATTTGGGTTCCCACAAGCACCACTAATGAGTGTCTTTTCGTGAACTTTCTTCGTGCTATAGAGCCCAAGAAGCCATCTGAAGCGTTGCAAGATCCAGATTGTGTCAATGCCATGTAAGATGAACTTCGAGAATTTGGAAGAAACCAAGTTTGGAGACTCGTAATGAGGCTGAAAGACAAATCAAAAACTGGTAAAAAATGGGTCTTCCGAAAAAAAAAGGACGAGATTGGAATTGTAGTAAGAAATAAAGCTCGATTGATTGCTAAAGGTTACAATCGACAAGAAGGTATCGATTTTGACGAGACCTTTGCTCCAGTCACATGCATTGAAACTATCAGAATATTTCTTACGTATGCTGCTCACATGAATTTCAAGGTTTACCAAATGAATGTCAAATCGACATTCCTAAACGGTGTTCTTCACGAAGAAGTCTACGTGAGTCAGCCTGAAGGCTTTGTTGATCCTCACAAACCTAATCGTGCTATGTTCTAGACAATGCTTTATATGGTTTGAAAACAAGCTCCTAGGGCATGGTATGATACTTTAACCCAATTCCTGTTGAAGTCTAGTTTCAAGAAAGGTACGATAGATACAATGTTATTTCTTAAAAAGCAAGGTAAGCATATGATCTTGATTCAAATATATGTTGATGATATTATTTTTTGTTCTACGAATCCACAGTTTTGCAAGAATTTTTCAGACATCATGAAATCTAAGTTTCAAATGAGTATGATGGGAGAGTTAAATTTCTTTCTTGGTCTTCAAGTAAAACAACTTCCCAATGGCATATTCGTTACTCAGTCCAAATATATTAAAGATATTTTGAAATGATTTAATATGTCTGATTGTTCTTAGATAAATACTGTCATGGCCACTAGTATTTTATTGGATGCAGATTTATCTAAAGAATATGTTGATCAACAAAATTACCATGCCATGATTGCATCTTTACTGTACTTAACTTCAAGTATACCAGATATAATGTTTGTAACAAGTTTTTGTGCAAGATATTAGGGTAAGCCTAAGGAGTCACATTTTGATGCGGTAAAGCGAATTCTTAGATATCTCAAAGGCACACAAAATTTGGTCCTTTGGAATCCTAAATAATCTGGTTTTGAGCTGATTGGATTTACTGATTCTGGCCATGCATGTTGCAAAAATGGATAGAAAGAGCACTTCTGGATCTTGTCAGTTCTTAGGCGACAAAGTAGTCAGTTGTTCTTCGAAGAAGCAAAACTGTGTTTCTAGTTCTACTGCTGAATTAGAATACGTTGCAGCAGCTACTTGTTCACAAGTTTTGTGGTTGAAGATACAACTGTTGGACTACGGGTACACGTTTAACAAAGTTCCTATCAACTATAATTCGAAAAGCATGATTGCAATAACTGCTAATCTAGTTCAACACACTAAGACCAAACACGTCGATTTAGGTATCATTTCATTAAGGATAATGTAGAAAAAGGCTTAATTGAGATGCATTTTGTGCAGACTGATTTCCAACTTACAGACATTTTCATAATACTTCTCGATGAGAAGAGAGTTTTATTTCTAGTAAGCAAGCTTGAAATGCTCAATTTGTCTGTATAAAATCTAATCTATTTTTTTACAGGCACCTAGAGCTTAATGTTTTTATCTGTATTTGATATTTTCGTGCTTAATTGCGAAATGCTAATCACTTGTTTAAGTTTTTCTGAGATATAACTTCTAGGGGGAGTTCATCACATTCATAAACATCTGATCTACCAGAATTATGAGGTATATCATTCTTAACTTTCTCTGAATATACATTGAAGAAGAACAACTTCTTTGTATATAAAGTATTTTCTTAAATGTTCAAACCACTTCTTTGAACTTAAATGTTTTTCATTTCTAAGAAGTGCAATTTTAAATGATTTTGATTATTTTTAAACATGTACTTTCTCTGAACAGGTATTTCATTGAGACTATACTTGCGTATTTTCTCATCATACATAATTCTAATACCTGATTCATCTATTCTTCATATCATTCTTATCACGTCTCAAAAATGAAAAATTATTTCCGGTGATAATACACTCGTTTGTATTCTATATTTTTTTCTGAGCTTAAATGAAAATAATTCTTTCATTGATATACATATCTCTTCATTCTTTGATTTATAATTTTGTAAACTTGTTCTTACAGTTCTTCATTCATTTCTCTCGATAATTTTCTGAATAATCTATTTGTGTACATCACTCCTTAATATTTGTTCATGTGATTAATCGCTACATTTTTTGTTGATCAATTTTCATCTGATCAATTGTGCATAATTGCAATATTATCTTTGATCAATCATTTGTCATCAAATGAGTTTACAATGTAAATTTTTTTGGAGGGACTGAGAGCTTAATAGAAATACCTCTATGGACTGTCAAAACCGACAACCCTACCCAAGAAGACATCCATATCTGAATGAGCTTAATTGGAAAATGGGTGTGTTCAAATCTGAAAATGAAAATGAGAGGGGTAGTTAAAGCGAGTTAAAAGAATTGGTGAGAGTTGTGTTCAGGATTAAAAGATTAAAAGAATCCCGATCTATCTACTATAATCCGGGAAAGCCACACAATCTATTAGTTCTCAACTATTTGGAGACTAGTATTGAAAAAGGCAAGCCCATGCCAACTCTTAAAAGATAAGTGTTTCAATAACACATGGGACACGCAACTCATTATCTATAGGTTTCTCATTTGGAGATAACTGATATTGAAAAAGAAGGATATATGTCCCTCTTCAAGCCTTGTTGATCACAAATTGAGTCTGATAAATTTGTGTAGTCTACATTGTTTGTTTTTTTGAGCCTAATCTGAAGCATTAGTTGCTTTATCATTTCTTCACTACACAAACTTATAGAATATTTGTTATTCTATCATAACATTTATAGATAAGATTTTCAAAGCTATCAATGATTGAATGGAAGTTCTGGTGAGATGAACATTAAAAAGTCTCATATATGAAGTACATTAGTTATACTGAGTATATTTGTTATATTCACAGGCCCATCTTTCTAAAAGATTAAAAACACGTTCATAAGTTGAATCTGGTTCTTTCCCTCACCTTCATAATCTGAAAAGATTATATGAGCGAATTTGCAAAGATTTGCTTAAATTTTTATGAATTGACAACATACTTTCAAAGTTTATTCATTTCGATGTATGATGTAAATGCTCCTCATACATCATACCTCAAAATGAATAAACTTTGAAAGTATGTTGTCAATTCATATAAAGTTAAGAAAATCTTTTCAAATTCACTCATATAATCTTTTCAGATTATGATGGTGAGCGAAAGAACCAGATTCAACTTATGAATCTGTTTTTAATCTTTATAATAAAATTGGCCTATGAATATAACTGATATATTAAGTACAACGAATGTTCTTCATATATGAGACTTTTTAATGTTCATCTCACTAGGACTTCCATTCAATCATTGATAGCTTCAAAAAGCGTATCTAAGAATGTTATGACAAAATAACAAATATTTTGTAAATTTGTGCTGTGAAGGAAAGATAAAGCAACTAACACTTCAAATTAGGCTAAAAAAGAAAAACAATATGGACTACACAAGTTTATCAAACTCAATTATGATGAACAAGACTTGAACGGGGGGATATATATTCTTCTTTTTCAATATCAGTTATCTCTAAATGAGAAACCGATAGATTTTGAGCTGCATGCTCCAAGTGTTAATGAAACACTTATCTTTTGAGAGATAAATGAGTAGCTGGTGGGGTTATTACAAGAGATGGCCTAGACTTTGCCTTTTTCAATATTAGTCTCTAAAGAAATGAGAACTAAAACATTGTGTGGTTGCCTAAATTATAGTAGATAGATTAGGATTCTTTTAATTTTTTATTACTGGTCCCAAATCTCATCAATTCTTTTAACTCACTTCAACTACCCCTCTTTGCACACAAACCCATTTTGCATTTAAGCTCATTCTAGAGGCTTTTCTTCCGTATAAGATCTTATAACTGGGAAGCATAGGTTTTGTTAGTTATGATTAGTAATAGTATATATAATAGTAATAGTACATTCTATGCTCAGATATGGATGTCCTCTTGGATAAGGATGTCGGTTCTGACAGTCCATAGAGGTATTTCCGTTAAGCTCTCTGTCCCTCCTAAAATTCACAATATAAGCTCATTTAATCACAAATGATTGATCAAAAATATTATTACAATTATACAGAATTAATCAAATGAAATTGATCAGGAAAAATGAAAAAAAAAATACATCAATTAATCACATGATCAAATTAGGAGTGATGCACAAATCAGATTATTTAGAAAAATTGGGAGAAATGAACGAAGATTTGAAAGAACAAGTTTACAGATCTATACAGTCAAAGAATGAAGAAATGTGTATCAATTAAAGAATTATTTTTTTAGATAAGCTCAAAAATCAAATTTGAGTACGAACGAGTGTATTATTGACAAAAATGATTTTTCATTTTAGAGATGTAATAACAACTTTTTAAAGAATAGGTGAATCAGGTATTGGGAATATGTACGAAGAGAAAATACATAAGTATAATCCAATGAAATACTTGTTCGGAAATGGTACTCAATAAAAAAATAACAATCAAAAATCATTTAAAATCACACTTCTTAGAAATGAAAGCATTTAAGTTCAAAGAAGTGGTTTCAACATTTAGAAAACATTTTTATACACATAGAAGTTGTCCTTCTACGCATATTTAAGATAAAGATTCCGGAGTTTCAAAACATATTAATATAGTGATGTCCCCCTTTGAATTCAGCTTATACACAAACAATTTGGAACATTGGAGACTCCCCCTGGACATGATCAAATAGATACCCCGTATTGATCCCAGTTCTCTCAATATAACATGAAGATTTTTGTTTAAGAACAGAAATCTATCGTATTAATAAAGAAGGTGAAGAACAACTTAGATGATATTCAAGAAAGTATGAAGCTTTCAAGTAATTTCACTGTAATAAAGATAACAAGAAGGATTTTTTTTATTACAAGACATATGAATGCTATTTATACTAGCAATCTAGTCTAATAGATAAAAATCTAGTATGATATATCTATGAGATAAACATGGAGGATATATCTATCTTAAAGGATGGGAGTTATCTCTAACTACCTAGTGTAACATAATTCAAGCTGGCGATGAGTCATCTTCAACTGTCTTTAGGTAGTGTGCTCAATCAGGATTCTTCACATATCTACTTGCTCATAGTAGATCTGATTGAACTATGACACTTGACGATTCCTTAGTTGCTGTAAACCAGAAGGGTTACGAAAATGCTAGTTCATCGACCTGATGAACTTTTTCATAAGTAGATGATTATCAGGTTAAGTGCTTAGGTCTTCATAGCACATTTGGACCTTTCATTGCATCTCTGGTATGTCTTCAGCACTAAGAATCTTCTCAGCTCCGTCTTCCATCAGGTCTCTAGACTTCTATGCTTGTACATTTTCCATTACTTTTAAAAATAGGTATTATGGGGTTAAGAATCTCCCCCTAAGTAATGAAAAATAAAAAAATAGCTATCTATGAACGATAAACAAATATCTATCTATGTACAATAGGCTAAGCTAAGAGAAACATCCTTTTTTGTCAAAAGTTTTCATTTTCATTGAAATGGATTGTTTCATACAGTACAGAAGTAAGTAGAAAGGGAAAGAAAAATTACATATCATTCAGGGTCTCCATTGAAGATTCTTCAAAAACGCATCATCAGTCTTTTGTATCTTATGACTATAGAGATTCCATGAATTACCTCTTTTCCCTCTCTTCTTGGCTCATAGTTTTTGTTTGGTCTCTCTTGGTTGACTTTTTGAAACCATTCAAGTGTATCGATTGAATAGTTGAAGGCCTCTGTCAATCGGGAGAATTTCTTGGTACCGAACTCATTCTTGAAAACTAAGCCTAGTTCCGGTTAAGTATAAACAGAGGCAGAGCGCTTCTTCTGCATTCCTAGGAAAGTCTTCATTTGGAGCAGTGCAGGAAAGTCTTTCAATGCCATGTTCCAGCATAATCTAAAAATCATTCTTCGCTCTATACTTCACCAAAGTCCCCATTGTCTCTACGATCGCTCTATGTGCCATCTCGTACCTTATCCCATGGTCCTATCTTTGAGTCATATGACCATACAAATTGATCAAGTCTCATTGATTGAGATTGATTAGATCATTGTCATTAAAGTTGCAGATCACTCCATGAGCATGCTCCATGGTATACTCGATGTATTTGATAGCTTTATTGGCAATGGTCCGAAGCTTGATATCATGAACCGTCTTCATCCCTTCATTTGAGAAGACAACATATGGTAGTTGGGTGTGTTGCCTCACAAACCTGTGTCTGATTAAGTCCATGGATTCCGGGGACATGTTTGTGGGACTGAAGACAATATGCTCATCGCGATCATGGTAGAGGAATTGATGGATGTTCCCTATCATGATGGGTTCCTTGGTTGGCATCTCCAGACATCTCCTTAGTGTTTCCATCTGAGCAATGACTTCCTGTACTCTATCGATGGATGGAGGCTGCCTTAAGGAGGAAGGAACATCTACTGGCATTGTTGACTTTATAGGTTGAGTAAGTGGTGGTTCTGGTTGGGTAAGAGGTGCTTCTTGCTGGGTAAGTTTTGTATGGGTGGATTCTAGTTGATTGGTGACAGGTGCTAGTTGAGTGGTGACAGGTTCTGGTTGGGTGCTTTATGGTTGTATTGGTGATGGTGGTGGTGAAGGTGATGGAGTGAATGGAATTTAAGAAGCTGGTTGTGTGGGTGTTGGTGTGGTTGAGGGTTGTATTTCGGGAGGTGGTGAAGCGCTCACTAATATTAGAGAGGATTCATCAGTTGGTGGTGATGGGTTGGTTGATGAAGGATCAGAGGAGGGAAGTGGTACTTCATCTAAGGGTACAACCTTTGTTGTTGGGGTTACAATGCCTGTAGCCAGATCAGAGGTAGATGATGCAAAAAGAATACATGGAAAATTGAGTATATTTGCATTATTTACATCATTAGAGGGTTGAGCCTCTGTTGCCCTCGCTTTGGGTCCAGCAGTTTGTTGAGAAGATGGAGCTTGTGTTGGTGGAGGTGGAGCTGATGAAGTTTCCATAGGAGTGGTGGATGGTGTCTCCCCCTTACGAGGACCTAGATCGTGTTCATCAGGGTCTTGGTCGTCATGCCTCTGGCGCTTGGACTGTCTCCCCGCAGAGCAAGAGGTAGGCCTTTTTTTCTTTCGAACTGAGGCGACATACATTTAAAGAGCCATCCGCTGTCTATCATCTTCCAGTCGATGAATAAGAGTATTGGTTCGCTCTTGTTGTTGGGCGAGTCGTTTGTGTAGGGCGGAGGTTGGTTCAGCGACTTTCATCACAAACTTGGCATTAATCTCGTTGAACTTTGAGATCATTTCTGTACAGAAGAAGCAGAGATCGGCCCTGGTTACCAAGTCTTGAGATGGGAAAGTGGTGGTAGACGTGGCAGGTATGGTGATGGATAAAATCAGTTCCCTTATCTCTGCAGGGAAGAGGGTAAAGGCTTCATTATTTATGGGTACGGCAGTGGAAGAGGGGACAGTGGGTGGTGGGATGGTATTTTGGATGATGGTGGGGAGAGAGGTGATGGATGTATAGATGGTGGATATTTGTGAGGAGAGGGTGGCAATGGATGCATCGGTAGTTGTAATTTGGGCAGATAGAGAGGCGATGGATGCATCAATGGAGTCAAGTTTGGTGACCATAAGGTTATTATTGTAGTTGTGGTTTTGACTCACCGGACGTTGGAGGGATTGGAGACAGGTGGTGTTGTCCCTTGATTGAGCTTCAAGGGAGGCGATGGATTGCTGAATTTGGGTTGTATCTTTGGTGGGGGTGGATTCAGTAACCCTGGCGATTATGAGTTTATGGTCTTCCAAGGACCGCTGAATCGAGTCAGGAATGGCATGGAACTCTGCCTTCGTAACCAACTCAGCAATGGGGGTAACCCCTACGACAACGGATGACGTAGGTTGAGCCTCTGTTCCAGAGGCGCCTCCATCGATGCCTGTTTCGATGTTGAGCAAGGGAGGACTTCCACCCCATCCTTGATATCCTTCTAAAGGAGAGCTATATCGAGATTAACTGATAGAAGTTCCCTCCTCTTTGGATTCAGAGTCCAGAGAACAGAAGTACGTATGTTTGCTCGTCGATCGACCAAGTATCGAGGCGGTGCGTACGTTAACAATAGATCGTCTAAATGATATATGGGAAATTCAAAGGCAAAAGCAATAAATGCTTATGAGTGAGTGGAGAGTGACGGGCCCTGAGGAAAAGGGGCCCTTAGTTCTTCATGACTACTCTATTGAAAGGGAGGTGATGGATAAAGGGGTTCATTGGCTTCATTACGTCCAAAGACCCAAAGAGTGGCCTCTGGATAGCTAGTATGGGTAGGGTTCGGACTGGCCAGTCCTTCTTCAATATCCCTTTAGCCTTGGTCGCAAGGGATAATGGATGTGGTTTCCTGGGGAGTTGGGTGAGGGGACGCAACAGCATCAGGAAGTGGTCGAGGGAAGGCGGGAGGACTATCATCATCATCATCATCAGTATCATCATCAAATTGATTCCTCTCGCCTTAGGACCATTCGCTTGTCTCGGGTGTAGGCTCTAGATGCTCCAGGGTAGCTGGTTAGGCTGTTGGATCAACGTGGAGCTTTGGTAGGCCCTAAGGGTGGCAGAGAGAGGTGGCGGGTATCACTTGGAGTATGCCCCTTGAAAGTGACCTCTCATCCGGGTAGCCGTCCTTGGAGTTTTTGGGGCAATGACCTGTCAAAGAACACACTCCACATTGGTTGAAGACATTGACACTTGATGTCCGAGGCATTCCAAAGTTCCAGGTTAGCCCAACATCCGTATAAACCGGAGGATATCGTGGCTGGTGGGTGGTTCTTGGTAACGAGCAATCCCCAACTTTTGTCTTGTGAGAATAAACAAGAGTTTTGAACTCTTTGCTCGAAAGATGTTGATTGTGCAAACCATGTCATTCGGGGCATCAATGTCGCCCATAACTCCATGGTTCTCGGGGTAGAAATCGCACATATTCCAATATTGTTGGACATACCAAACGGGAACTTTATTGTCTAATACGGTCAATGATGCCGGCTGTAATACGTTGTTTTGGAAGAACTCGACGAGGATGGAAAGCCTCTCTTCAAAAAGTTGGGCCCGAAGGTCGATGTGATGGTTGTTGGGTTTGATCTGGAGGAAAACAAGTGCACGACTGTCAACACTGGTCGACTGAACTTGACCCTCATTTTGGTTTGAGTCATGCAAAGCTGAGGAGGATGATGCATTGATGGTAAAAGGGAGTTGCAGATTTGTTCTTAGGTTGTTTGATTGTATGTTGGCGTAAAAGATAATAATGGTGGTGGGAAGGAGTTTTTATAGTGAGGGAGGAAGGTTGGGGTTTGAAAAAGAATAAAATAATGGTTGGGGTTTTGGTTTAGGGAATTAATATGATTTACAAGGATAATTGTAAATTAAATAGGATAATTTTTAAAAGAAAATCCAAAAGGATAATTCTTAAAAAAAATTAAAAGGATATACCCAAAAAAAATTAAAATCGCAATTAATTATACGATAAATGTTAATTACAAAGTTTTGGTCTTCTAAAAATCTATGTTGTATATTTTATAGTTACAAAAGCTATAATTTTGCATAATCTTGAAATGATTTGCAATTAATATGTGTTTTGGTGAAAGAGTTTTTACGACCATGGGACCAGAGGGGCCCTGGTTGGTGATGATTATTGTGGGAGAACCAGGGGGGATTATGGTTGTCTTTGTATGAAGAAACAGAGGGGCTCTGGTTTTGTATTGTGATGAATTAAGCCTTCAAATGTAGGGTTTGATGAGACAGAGGCTCTGGATAGACAGAGCAGAGGCTCTGGATGATAATCTAAACCCTTGGAAAATAAAAGTTGACCCTATAGTAGGAATCAGAGGGGCTCTGGTTGGTCTAGTAGATATACCAGAGGGGCGGCGGTTGTGCATGAGGGTCAAATTAATCCAAGTATAAGCATTGTGGAGGTCCAGAGACTCTAGATAGACAAACCAAAGGCTCTATGTGGTCTTAATGCTACTTAGAAAATCAAGAGAGTGAACTAGAGGGCCTCTGGTTGATAGTGAAGGTCAACTAGAGTGTTGTTGGTTTACTATTGATCCCTAAAAGATCTAAGATTTTGCATGTTCTCCCCCTCAAATTGTTCTTGCAGTTGGGAGAGATTGAAAAGCTCCCTTAGGACCAAGAATAAGGAGTGTTTTTAAAAGCTAGAGGCTCTGGTTGTGAAGGAGGGTTTATGTGGATGAAGACTTGTTCTATTGAACCAGAGGGTCTCTGGTCCTAAAGAAATGGAAAAACAAAGGCTATGATCTTTAGAAGCAGAAGCCCCAGTCTTATAAATAGACACCAAGATGGTTAAACCACGATTCCTTTGGACAATCAAGAAAAGGTATGCGTAGTACAACCAGAGGGGCTCTGGTTGTAATAAGGTGATAGTCTTTGTCCATTAAAGACTTGAATTTTGACAAGTCCTAGATTTTGATCCAAAAACTTGTGATCCAAAGGCTATGGTTTATAAAACCAGAAGCTTTGATTGCATAAAATGATGAAAAAATTAAGTGTTATTCAAAGGAGGTAATATGGTGACCAAGTGGGACCAGAGGGGCTCTGGTCCTTAAGAGCCTGAATCTAGAGGCTCTGTTCTTAAGAACCAGATGCTCTAGTCAATGAGTGGTACTAGTGTTAAAATGAAATCCTACTTTGGACCAGAGTGGCTCTGGTTCCAAAGGGAGTAAAATGTGAGGCCTACAAAAATGCAAGTGTTTCCAATTGTCCAGAGGCTCAAGTATTGAACCAGAGGCTCTTGTATAGAATACTTGGTTTCGTGGGCCATAATATATCACTTTTGGTAAAACCTAGAGATATAGCAAATCTTTAGTTTGAAGGATGTTATGCCTTAAGTGGTGTAATTCAACATACCGATCTTGCTGACAAGAAACATAAATATTTTCTCATCTATTGCTTTTGTGAAGAGATTAGCATGTTGAATAATCGTGGGAACAAAGTACATCTCTATGGTTCCCTTTTCGACATGGTCATTGAGAAAATGGTACCTGACATCAATATGCTTTGTCTTTGATTGCTGCACTGGATTTGTAGAGAGTGCTATTGCACTTTTGAAGTCACAGAGGATGGGGATTTTCTCAAAATGGAAACCATAATCTTTTAGTCGAGTTTTCATCCAGAGTACTTGTGAACAACTAGCAGCAACATCATACTCTGCATCTGCTATGGACGTTGAGACACAATTTTGTTTTCTGGATGTCCAACTATGTTAGACCCTAACTTGTGAAAGTGTAAGTAAGAAGTCTCTTACTCTAGTCAATAGGACTTAGTCTATTGAAGCGGTCTGGACTAAGAGTTGTCATGCAGAAGAGGTCAAGAACCAGAGCTCTTACTGAAAGAGTGAAGGTTCCATTCATACGGAGCCCGCGCTCAATCTCCGTGGACGATCAAGCCTTCTGCACCAAAAAGCATATGCGCTTGATGCAAAGCTACAACTCCAAGACACAGAGCCTCTACATACTACATCCAGAGCCTCTGCATATGTAGAACCTCTCTATAGTACATGCAGAGCTTCTGTATAGTACATGCAGAGCTTCTGTATTGTACATGCAGAGCTTCTGGTTACCTTCTCCATGGAACGCGCATGCAAGCCCAGACGTTCTCACAAGCGTCTAACAGATTTGAGGTTGCTTGACCTAGTCTACTCCACTTTTCAAGGGAGATCAAAGATAAGGATGCAGACTCGGCAACTCAGAGATTCAAGCCTTAATTATAGCATAGTTGTTAGACCTAGGCGTATATAAGGAGGCTTCCTCCTCGGGTTTAAATTACCTGAGATTGCCGATTTATACAATACCTATTTTATTGTGAGATTACGTTTTAGATTGATTGTTCTTTACTCTCATCTAATAAAAGCATTCGACATATTCAAGTCCTTTCATTGTTCGTATATATTTTGAATATTTCGTTTAATCATCTTCGATTCATTGTTTGCTTTTCAATCTTATTATTTATCAACTGTGTTTTCTGGATATTAAGAGTATCTGGGTTCCAACAATTGGTATCAGAGCCTGCTAATCAAACTCATTGATTTGTCGATCGATATCCTTCTGGATTCTACTCTTTTTTTTATTATTTGTTTTAAAAAGAATTTCACTCCTATTTTTACTCCATTTAAAACGTCTGCCTTTACGTATTCTGGAAATTGTTTTCATGAGGAAGGGTAAGAAGGCTCTCATCATGGAGAGCGATGAAGAAGACAGAGTGTCTAGCTCTGAAGACGATGATATTAGTGCTTTTGCACAATCATTGGCCCTAATCACCAAGAAATTCCGAAGAAAGTTTGGGAAGAATATCTTTGATAAGCGAGGAAGGCAGAGCGATCGTAGTCGAGGCAGAGCTTTCGAAGGAAGGAACCCTCCCTCTATTTCAAACAAGAAGGAGGAAGAGCCATCAGAACATAGGAAGCAAGGTGTTCCATGCTTCAGATGCGGAAAAATGGGGCACTACTCCAAAGAGTGAAGAGGCCCTTTGGTGAAAGATGAATTGTACTACTGTTAGACCTCATAATTTATAAGTGTAAAAGTAATGAAGAACAATAAGTGATGAAGAACCAGAAGACCGATGAAGACGTTAAGGCAGAATTGACCAAGTCTAAAGAACAACCAGAGAGTCGATGAATCGACCATAGATGCAATGGAAAGAGCATCTTCATCACCCCTCTGGTCAACAACACTTAAAGTTTTCTTCAGCAACTCAACTAGAGACATACGATGAAGATATAAAGATAAGGTTGAATCATCATCCCATGGAAGACAGATGGAGATAACTAATCGACAGCTGGATTTCAAGTTTATCTTAGTTTATAGCTTATCCATAGTTTAGATAAACTTTATCTGTTAGTAGAAGATTAGCTAAATAGTCTCACTAGATAGTTATCTTTTAATTATCCTTCTAGTATAAATAGGTGATTAGCCTTATTGTAATCAATGTCGCTTTTACGTTTTTCATATTGAATAAAGTGAAATCATTGGCACTCAAGATTGTTCTTTGAATGTTCATACATTGTTCTTGAGTGTTCATCATTTTGTTCATTAAAACACTATAATTTGGTTATTCTTAACTTGATTATTAGTGTTATTGAGAGATCTGGGATCAACAATTGGCATCAGAGCCTATTGATTATTTTTCCAATCAAACCATCATCCAAAATCTCTCAATTCACATTTTTCACGAAAACATCACCAAAAACGTAAATTCCTCTCTCTTGATATCTCCAATAGCCAACTGGAATTCTACATATAGTGTTGGCTCCCTCACCAAGCCTCCAACTCTTCAACGAGAAGAGTACCCACAATGGAGAATAAGAATGGTAAACTTCTTGGAAGGGATGGACATAACCTTCTACGATCTGTAATCAGGACCTAGACGGCTGGTCACTTCATGATTTGTATGGAATGCTTGCGGCACAAGAGAACGACATTATGAAGGAAGTATGTATCTATCGGTGGACCTCTACCTCTTGCTGCTGATGAAAAGGAAGTATCAAGGACCCCCACCAGAGAACACAAGAAGAAAGGAAAGAAAGCAATGGTGGTAGAATCAGAATCTGAAGACGAGTCATCTGAATCAGATGATGATATCAAAGCCTTTGCTAAGTCTCTGGCCTTGATTACAAGACAGTTCCAAAAGAAGTTCATCAAGAGACCCCATGAACGAAAAGATTTCAGGAAGGAGAAGTACTAGTCATACCAAGAAACGAAACCATCAAAATTCTATCAGAGGGAAGAAAGAAGAGAAGAGAGAGAAGAGAGAGAGGACAAAAGGGAGGACAAGAAGGTAGATAAAAACGGATGGGAAAATAACCTTCGCTGCTTCAGATGCGGGAAAATTGGTCATTTTTCAAAAGAGTGCAGAGCACGATTGGTGAAGGATGCGATTACTACAAGAATAAGTACAAGTACAATTCAAGAGAGCGAAGCCTGATGGCTGAGAAAGAAATTTGGGTATCCGACTCTTCATCCGATGAAAAAGATAAAGAACTCATCTGTTTGATGGCCAAATCTGCAGCAGAATCCACCTCCGACTCTGATGATCAGGTATGTGAGTCTACTTCCAATAAAATCAACTCTGCTCCATTTGAGCTAGAGTTAAGGGTGATAAAACTTTCAGAGGATTTCTTTAAATTGAAAGAGAAATTAAAATTTAAAAAATCTGAAAGACTAAAAGCAGAATAAGAAGCAAGTTTTTACAAAAGAGAAACTGATCTTCTAACCGAAAAAAAAAGCCGAACTTGCTAAGGAAAAGACTCGCATCACCACACTTAAGAAATCAGAGGAAGAAAAACTTCTGGAACTAAAAAAACGAATAACTAAGGACTTAAAAAAGAAAACTAAGGCCTTAAAAGAATCTGAGGCAGATAGACTAAACTCAGTTGCTCTTAAAGATTTCTTTCAAAAGGAAAGGGAAATCCTTCACCATAAGCTTCAAACCAATGAACTTCTGATGAAGAAGTACAAAGACGCCCAAGATGTTTATGAAAAGTTAAACGGTCAAACAGACACTCAAGGGATTGAATTCAATGAATTGGACTCCTTCATCGAATCAAAGAAATCCATGCTTGAATCCACTTTCAAACTTGGATGCATTCAGAAACCCGACTTTATCCCGAAACCAAAAGCAAATTTAAAAGAGTTAAAGTCGATGGAAAAACTGTCGTTTTAAGACAGGATTTTGAAAATGTGGTGTACGAGAGCAGTACATGTAAGAATTCTGATGAAAGGAATGACACCTCCAAATCAGAGACCGATGGAAACCTTATGGTCAAACCAGAGTCTCTGGGTGTCAATTCTACTTCATCAGCAAGTATTGTTGATGAAAAGGAGAATCCTAATGAGGAACCATCAACTGATGAGTCGATGAACCATCCGAGTAAAACCGAAAGTTCAGCTAAATCAGAATCAATGGACCTCAAACAGATCACTCTGAAGCATCAACCTTTAAACCCACACCTCCCATAAACATCCATGCTAATTTTGATTTGGAGAAATCAGCGAGAGACTTTCTCGATTTCGAATCTGAAGAGGAAACAGTATGTGAATCACTAGTAATCATTAAGGATAAAAAGCCTAAAAACTTCAAATCCTCAATGAAAACTGATGTTCCACCATCGATGAAATCTTCGGACAAAGGAAAGGGAAAGCTGAGAAATAGCAAATCTGCCAAAGATAACTCACAAGGCCCTAGTACACCCTTCAAGTTGATTAAGTTTACTCGTGAGCAAAAACATAAGTGGTCTGCCTCTGAGAAAACTAACCACCACTTTTCCTCTCATTCAACTGAAGAAAAGCAGTCCTTCCTCGGGAGAAAAGAAGTAAAGACAAAGACCCCTTCAATTAAAAAATCTGAACTAGATAGGAAGTTTGTAAAAACAACCGATGCTAGGACAGGATTTACAACCCCTGCATTTACTTCTTTATTTTCAGCGAATAAAAAGAACGTTAGACATTCATGCCCAAAGTATAATAATTGTCAATGTTTAGCTCTTTYACAAAACCTGAGGAATCACATGTTGACACATTGCTGCATATTCTCACAACACGTTTATTGCTACAAAGTTAAAACCAATGAGAACGTGAAAAAGCCCAAGTCCAAGGGCAAGGGAAATGCTAATAAACCAAAGCCAGCAAAGGCTAAGGGAAATGAAAAGAGAGTGATATCTCCTACTAACAAACGTGGACCCATTAAGAAATGGGTACCTAAAACCCTTTAATTTGTCTTGCAGGACCAACATGTGCAACCATGGTACATGGATTCAGGTTGCTCCAGGCACATGACTTGTGATAAAAGTCAGCTATTCTTCTTCGATGAAAAATCTGGAGGCTTTGTGACTTTTGGAGACAACAGCAAGGGTACAATCAAGAGATATGGCACTCTCATCAAAGGAAACATCTCCATCAAAAAAGTGGCTTATGTTGAAAGTTTAAAGCACAACTTACTAAGCATAAGCCAGTTTTGCGACAAGGGTCTTGAAGTCAGGTTCCGTAAAGGTTTCTGTATCATAGAAACCAAGCCCGGTCAAACATTCATCAAGGCAAAGAGAGAAGGAAATCTCTATCTTCTAGATTTTGAATCCTCTATGGGACAAGACACCCTCTGCCTTGTGTCTCATAAGAGCAACAAAAATTGGCTATGGCATCAAAAGTTCTCGCACCTCAACTTTCATGCACTACGAAAACTAGCCACACAGAAGCTGGTCAAGGGAATTCCGGATCTTAAAGTTGAAAAAGATCATCTATGCTCAGCCTGTGAGATGGGAAAGCTAAGACGTGCCTCTCATAAAACCAAGTCAGAAACCTCCTGCACCAAGCCCTTGGACATGGTACATATAGATCTTTGTGGGCCCATATCTACACAAAGCCTCTCAGGAAAGAAGTACATACTTGTACTTGTTGATGAATACTCAGACACACCTGGGTTAAGTTTGTAAAGAAAAAATCAGATGTTCCTGACCTACTCATTAGAGTGATGAAAAGGCTCCAAGTCCTTCTACAACAAAAACACATTAAAGTTAGAAGCGACAATGGAACTGAATTAAAAAATGCCATAATCGATGAATACCTCATCAGTGAAGGCATTACACAAAACTCTTCAGCAGTTAGAACTCCACAATAGGATGGTGTGGTGGAACGAAGGAACATAACCCTCGTGGAAGCAACAAGGACCATGCTTGCTTCATCAGAGTTACCCATCACATTTTGGGCTAAAGCTATTTCCACTGCCTGTTTCACCCAAAATCGATCAATCATCAACAAGAGGGACCAGAAGACACCTTATGAGCTCATCAACCAAAGAAGACCAAATGTCAAATATTTTCATGTCTTTGGGTGCAAATGCTTTGTACTCAACGATAGGGAATATCTTGGCAAGTTCGACAAGAAAGTTGATAAAGGAATCTTTCTGGGTTATTCTCAAACTGCCAAGGCCTACAGAATCTACATCAAAAAAGGACAAGAATTGTCATCGAAAGCATCAATGTGTCCTTTGATGATTCCACACCAATGACTTCAAAGGAGAGCATCTGATTCATCACTTGGCAAACCCAATGAATCAGAGTTAGCTCAATTATTTGAAGACATCTTCGACGAAGAAGTAATCTCTGGACATGCACAAAATGCAAAATCTATCTCCAGAATCGATGATGAACATGAAGTCTCCAATGCTAAAGGTACATCTCTTATTAAAACTCATGATACTTCATCTTCTACTTCTTCTGTGTCTTCAGATCAAGATCAAGAATCAACGTCTAACTCTGGAGATGATCTCTTCGAGGGGGAGCAAGCAGTCCCATCAGTCGATGAAGAACTGCATCMTGTTGCTCTAGAACCCCAATCAAGCACCAAATGGACAAAAGATCACCCACACCACCAAATCATTGGTGATCCAACATCTGGTGTCAAGACGAGATCTGCCACTGCCAATGAATGTCTCTTCGCCAAGTTTCTGAGTATAATAGAACCAAAGAAAATTTCAGAACCCCTACAAGACTCAAAATGGATAGATGCGATGCAAGAAGAATTACTCCAGTTTGAAAGAAACAAAGTATGGTCCCTTATGCCTCTACCCAAAGGGAAGACGGCCATAGAACCAAATGGTCTTCAGGAACAAGAAGGACGAAGATGGCATAGTCATAAGGAACAAAGTCAGGCTAGTTGCCATGGGCTACTGTCAGGAAGAAGGGATAGACTACGATGAAACATTTGCTCCCGTCGCAAGACTTGAGGCCATCCGGATATTCCTAGCCTATGCAGCTCACAAACACTTCAAGGTTTATCAAATGGATGTCAAGTCCGCCATCCTAAATGGTAAACTCCAAGAAGAAGTATACGTGCAGCAGCCCCTGGGTTTGAAGATCCTAAACATCCAGATTATGTCTACTTTCTGGACAAAGCTCTCTATGGGCTGAAGCAAGCACCTAGGGCCTGGTATGAAACACTATCCACCTTTCTCATCAACAATGGATTCGAA
>NW_020201034.1:69811-85686 GCF_001531365.2 Cynara cardunculus var. scolymus
CATCCAGAAAACAAAATTGTGTCTCAACCTCTACAGCAGAAGCAGAATATGTTGCTGCTGCTAGTTGTTATTCACAAGTTCTCTGGATGAAGACTCAGCTTAAGGACTATGGATTCCATTATGACAAAATTCCCATCCTTTGTGACTCCAAGAGTGCTATAGCAATCTCTGCAAACCCAGTGCAACATTCCAAGACCAAGCACATCAATGTAAGGTACCAGTTTCGGAAAGATAATGTTGAAAACGGTAATTTATAAATGTACTTTGTTCCCACTGAGATTCAACTTGCTGACATTTTCACAAAAGCTCTTGATGAGAAAATATTTTTTTTCCTAGTCAGCAAGAAGGATATGCTGAATCTCACCACTTAAAAGGCAATAAATATTCTTAAATCAGAGATTCTCAATATCTCATGGTTATGCCTACAAGTGATACATAGCAAGAAGCCATAATCAATAAGTACACCAAACCAGCGTCTCTGGTTCTAAAGACCAGAGCCTCTGGCCATGAAGAAATCTAATATGGCTTAAAGTTTTTCATCGCCTTTGGAACCAGAGACCTCTGGTCCAAAGCAAATACTTAGCTTTTATTCACTAAGTACTGCCTTCGCAACTAGAGCCTCTGGTTATATAGACCAGAGTCTCTGGATTCTCACTTTTTGAAACCAGAGCCTCTGGATTCTCATCCTTTGAGACCAGAGCCCTTCTGGACTCCATCGCATTTCATCATTCATGTAACCAAAGCCTCTAGTTCTAAAGACCAGCGCCTCTGGTTTCCAAGTCCTTTGAAACCAGAGACCTCTGGTTTCTAAATAAGGCTTGGCATGCTAAATTCGCCAATCATTCATCTTTAATAGCTTATCCAAGACAACCAGAGCCTCTAGTTCTAAAGACCAGAGCCTCTGGATTCGTACTCTTTGTAACTAGAGCCCCTCTGGACCCAAAGAGCCCTCCCCCCTTTCTCACTCACTTGCCCTTAATCATATATTCATACTTCTTTTCATCGCTTTTGCAACCAGAGCCTCTGGTTCTAAAGACAAGAGCCTCTGGATTCGTTGTCTTTGGAACAAAAGCCCTTCTGGTCTCAAAGACCCATTCATATGCATATCCATTTGCATACTTAGACATATATCATACATCTTTTCATCTCCATTCACAACCAGAGCCTCTGGTTGTATAGACTAGAGCCTCTGGTCACCTCAATCCACATTGTTATTGCTTCTAGGGGGAGTTTCTAAAACTCATATCTTATCTACATGCATCATTTGAGGGGGAGCTATTCATTCATCATGAATCTCCATTGCATAAGTATGCATTTTCCATACCAAAGCCTCTGGTTCTACTTTCCAGGGCCTCTGGACACCTAAATGCTAAATAATACACCAAGTATTTAACCAGAGCCCCTCTAGTTCTACATAATGGATTGCCCATGCTTATACAGAGCCTCTGGTTTGTCATCCAAAGCCTCTTTATCATGCAAGCCAACATTTCATTGATGAATTCCTTCCTCGATGTTCAACCAGAGCACCTCTTGTTCCTCATCAAAATGATTATGTTCAACCAGAGCTCCTCTGGTTACATGACAAATTTTTTTTCAAAAACCCTTCTTTAATTGCAAACTTTTAAAGATTAATACAAAATTGCAGCTTTTGTGACTAAAAACTATACAGTATGGGTTTTTAGAAGACCAAAATTTCGTAATTAGTATTAATCTTACAATTAGATGGAATTTTTAAATAAATTGGTTTTGGATAAATATGTGAAGAGATATTATTTGGAATAATTTTTAATTACTCCAAATAATCCAAACATCATCCACCCACACGCCTGACACCATATACAGCCTGTTCCCCATCACCTTTTCAACCTACCTATCCCGTCTTGACACGTGTCCTCCAACATTAATGGCACGTACAATCAAGACGGCTCACGATCCCCAAATCAAATCACCTTTTATCCAAACGCCTTCCTATTTCATAATTATTCAAATATAATAATCAAGAAAACCGTTTCCTATTCCCCCCCMACCCCCCACCTCMCCCCCCCTCTCCCCACTTATAAATACCATTCTTCAAATTCCATTCACCCTTTACGCTTCCTAAACCTGCAACAGACTTTGACGAACGAACCTACCTGCAATTTCATTTGCAATGGCTTCTTCCTCATCACACAAGTCCAACAACAACGATAGTCATGTTCAATCCATCGGCGCCGACAGCCGTGCCATAGTTTTCCTCCCAATGAAGCCCAACAACCATGCCATCGAACTACGAACCACCCTGTTCGACGACAGGTTTGCCGTTATTATCGAGTTCTTCCGTAACTGCATCCTACTCCCAGCCTTGACTCTAACCGACAATGGCATACCTTTAAAGTATGTCCAAAAATTCTGGCAGACCTGCGAGTACGACCCTAAAAGCCATGGTATAATGGGGGACATTGACGCCCTAAACGACATGATTTGCTCGCTCAAGATCTCTCGGGTAAAAGTTTCTAGGGTTTTGTGCATTCCCACCCACCGAGAGCTCGGCATTGAACAATACAACGACCAACCCACCACCTCCGACATACTCCGATTCATCCAAATGCTAGGTTACAATCATGACCAATGCAATGCCTCCGACCTCAAAAGACAGATTTTACCGCCAATATGGAATATGTTCTTTTCCATATTGAACAGGGCCCTCACCTGCAAGCTAGGGTCAATGGATCAAGGAAACATCAACATCATGACGATCATGTACGGACTTTTCTTCAACATCCCTCTGGACTACGCCTTCCTCATATACAATGAAATCCACTCAGCGGTAGTCAAGAATTGCAAGCTTTAGGCTACCGGCAAGCCATTGACTTCCGTACTGTTTCCTCGTTTCCTATCTCTCTTCATAGGGGATAAGATGAGGAAACATAACCTATCGGCTGAGGAACCATTCACTCCCATCTTCAAGATGCATGGCCATCAGCCAACACTCTCAAAGGAAGGCAACACCATCAACAGGCCAATCTCCAGAGCCATGCTCAGTGTCATCCCAGAGACATCTGAGATCCGAATAACTTACGAATGCTCTCTGCTGTCTCATGAACCAAGGGCAGCTACCCTAGAGCGAATAGAGTCGTCCCCTCAGTCAAGCGAGGGAGCTCAGTAACCATCTTCATCGGATGATGAAAATGATGATAATGATGACACTCCTCGTGCATCCCCTGCCCCTTCACAAACAAATCCCCTTCACTCTCCCCAAAGGGCAACCACCACCTCTAGCCCTGGCGATCAAGGCCAATGGGGTATTGAACAAGCACGGACCAATCCAAACCAACCCTAAACCAGCCATCTAGAGGCCATTCTTTGGGCCTCTGGAGATGATTTACCTGAGGAACCACAACATCCATCGCCCCTCTCCCAACAGAGAGGCGATGCAGGCTTAAGAGCCACATCGCCTCATGGCTCGACACTACCTCCCACACACCCAGAAGCATGTGTTGCTTCTGACATTGATGCACCCCAAGATCATTTAGAGCGGTCTCCCATTCGTGCACAAAACCCCCCTTTGATACTTGATCTAGCAAGTGGAAACACACTTACTTCTCCTATTCTGCCAAGGAAGAAGAAGTTGCAACATCAGGAGATAGCTCCTCACTTGAGGACTATCAAGGACATGATGGAAGTCCTTCACGGCCTATATTTTCACAAGGCAATGAAGGTGCCTCTGGAGCTGAAGCTCAACCTGCAGCATCCGTTGCTGTAGGGGTTACCCCTACGGCCGATCTGGTCACAGAGGCTGAGTTCCAAGCCTTTGTTAACTCAGTTCAGCGGTCCTTGGAAGACCTAAAACTCATCATCCAAGCGATTGTTGAAAACCCACCATCTATTGATATCACCACCCTTCAACAATCCCTTGCCACCCTTGCAACCCAAACCCGACACAATACAACCCGTCTCCAAATGCTGCAACAAACTGTAACCCAACACCACAACACCTCCTCCTGCCTTGCCACCCAAAGAAACCAACTCCTTATTCACTCCATCGCCACCCTCACGGCCCAGGCAACTGCCACTGATGAGATCCTAGCCTCCATAACCACCCAGATAAACACCATCTTCCAAACCCTCAACGCCCTACCAGCCACCATAATCTCCCAAATCCCTCAACCAACCATACCTCAACCAACTTCATCGATCGATAAAAACCTAGCCTCTCTCGCCAACCAAATAGCCACCATCTAAACCACCCTAACCCAACTCCCAGCCACTATATTATCCCAAATACCTCAACCACCCCCTCCTTCACCTCCCTCTGCAGGCCCATCCTTTGATGCAGCCTTCTCCTCCATCACTGCAGAGGTGAGAAATCTCATCACTAACCTTCCCATACCTCTATCTACATCTACCACCACCTTCGTGCCACCACCCGCTTCATCATCAAGCACATAGTTTGCCACCAGAGTCGATCTCAGGGCTCTGTCCAAAGCACTAATCTCATCCTTCAATGAGATAAGTGCCAAGTTCGCTGCTCGGTCGGTTGAGCCTACCAATGCGTTGAAAAAGAGTCTCTTACAACAGCAAGATCGAAAGAACTCTCTTCTTCACTCCATGGAACTAAGGCGCAACAAAGATCGAGTGCGCACATTGGCCGATCACATACAGCTATGGAAGAAAAACAGGACCAGGGCTTCCTACTCATCAAGCCGCCCCCTCAAGAGACGAAGGTATGAGGATCCAGACCCTGATGAACATGGTCTTGGTCCTTATGAGGGGGAGAATCAGGCCACCGCTTCACAACCAATGGAATCCGCTGCACCTTCATCATCCCAAAACTAAACACAAAATCCACCTTCATTACCAAACCAAGGAACCCAAGCAAGGGAACCAGAGGCTCAACCCTCTGAAGATGTACATAATGTACATGTTCCCCTTGCTACCACACCTGAACCCATCGTGTTGAGTTCCTCAACCGATGAAAATCCATCAACCCCACCAACAGAAACCAAACCACCTTTCACTACATCACCAACAACAAGCCTACCATTAACCCCATTACCAACTCCTCGCACCAGAGAACCCTTCATCACCCTACCCAATGAACCCGAACAAATAAACATCCAACCCTCTTCACCTCAACAACCTTAAGCCCAAACACAACCCGATGAACTTGTGTCAACCCAACATGAGCCAACCCAAGAAACCATCCCATCGCCAACTGATACACAACCTATGACCGAAACTCAACCCCCAACCGAACCACCCAAGGTGCAAGCGGACATTCCCTCTTCATCAAGGCACCCTCCGTAGAGCTTAGTCGACGAAATTATTGAGAATATGGAGTTGCTAAGGAGACGTCTGAAGATACCACCAAGGGAACCCATTATGATGGAGAATATCCATCAGTACCTATACCACGATCGCGATGAAAGTTTGACTCTCAATTCTCCAATTCTATCGCCAGAATCCATGGACTTCCTACACCACAGGTTTGTTAGACAGACCACCCAACCACCACAGGCTGTCTTCTGAAACGATGGGATAAGGATGGCTATGGACATAAAGATGAGGACCTTGGCTAACAGAGCTATAAAATACATCGAGTACACAGTAGAGAGTGCCCATGGTTAGTTTAGCGTCTTCAATGACAATGACTTGATCAATCTCAATCCTTATGACTTGATTGACCTCTATGCATTCACAACTCATCGACATGATCAAGGCATAAGATTTGGGATGGAAAATAGAGCGATTGTGAAGACGATGGAGACCCTGGTGAAGCATCAAGCCAAGAGTGATTTTTAGATTACTCTTCATTTAGGCATCGAAAGACTATCCTACACTCCACCTGATGAAGACTTTCCTGGCCTGCAAGAGAAGAGATCTGCTTATATCTTGACTCAACCCGAGCTTGGACTTGTCTTCAAGAATGAGTTCGGAGTAAAGAAATTTTTAGCCTAACTGAAGCATTCAAGTATTCAACCGACACACTTGAATGGTTTCAGAAAGTCATCAAAGAGAGACTGGGTAGAACTCATGTGCCAAGGGAAGAAGGGAAACAACTCATTCATGAGATATCTACAGTCATGAAATATCAAAGTGATAAAGAACCAGAAGACCGATGAAGACGTTAAGGCAGAATTGACCAAGTCTGAAGAACAACCAGAAGGGTGCGATGGAAAGAACATCTTCATCACCCCTCTGGTCAACAACACTTAGAGTTTTCTTCAGCAACTCAACCAGAGGCATACGATAAAGATATAAAGATAAGGTTGAATCATCATCCCATGGAAGACTGCTGGAGATAACTAATAAACAACTGGATTTCAAGTTTATCTTAGTTTATAGCTTATCCATAGTTTAGATAAACTTTATCTGTTAGTAGAAGATTAGTTAAATAGTCTCACTAGATAGTTATCTTCTAATTAGCGTTCTAGTATAAATAGGTGATTAGGCCTATTGTAATCAATGTCGCTTTTATGTTTTTCATATTGAATAAAGTGAAATCATTGGCACTCAAGATTGTTGTTTGAATGTTCATACATTGTATTTGAGTGTTCATCATTTTGTTCATTAAAACACTATAATTTGGTTATTCTTAACTTGATTATTAGTGTTATTGAGAGATCTGGGATCAACAACTACAAAAACATGTACAAGTATAATCGATCACAAAGGAGTCTCATGGCTGAACAGGAGAACTAGGTCTCTAACTCCTTATCCGAAGAAGAAGACCAAACCCATTTCTGTGGGATGGCTGTTGAGAATGACAGAGAAGAGTCTGGATCAGACTCTGACTCCTAGGTATGTTCCATCTCTGGCTATTCTTATTCTGACCTGGAAGAAAGCATCTCTATTTTGACAAATGATTCGTTAACCTACAGCAAAAGCTCTCTGCCGAAAAATCCAAAAAGAAATCTTTAGAAAAAGAAAAATTATTCTTTGAATGGGAGACAGAGCTGCTAACTAGAGAAACAAGAATTATCAGTGGAAAATGAAATACTTTTGCAAACAAAATGATCTACTGAAACAAGTCTTAAATCAGAGTGCTTAGAACTAAAAGCGGCTATACAGAAGAAAGAAAAAGAGCTTCTAGAAAAGGAACAAGACAGATTAAACTCTGAGGCCCTTAAAAATTATTTTCATAAGGAAAGGGAGTTCTTACACCAGAGGTTACAAAGAAAAGAGCTCTTGATCAAGAAATATCAAGATGCTCAGCAAGTGTATGAAAAAGTAAATTCTCAACAGGATAGAGAAGGGATAGCTTATACAGACCTAGGCGAAAAAAAAAACCAGATTTTCCAATTCTGTATATAGCTTCACCTTTCAAAAGATGTAAGCTTGGAGTGGTGCCAAAACTCAAAGGTTAAAATTTAAAAATATCTCTTATTCTTCAAAGATTATGCCACAAGTTGATTTAAAAAGCATACAAAAGACAGACGAGATCTTTTGTTTTGGCCCGACAAATCTTGAACATCTTAAGATTGATAGTGAGGTTGTCAAACCAGAACCAGATGAAATCAAGAGTTCATCCACATAAAATTTTCTTAAAGCTCTGGAACCAAAATTATTGGATGACTTCACAGAAACGATAAGACAGGTTTTCGAGCAAGATTTGCTTGGGGCCTTGAATTATCCTCTTAAAGGTCAGGCAGATTCTTCTGAGAGTAACTCCTCGGATACTTTTGAAAGTTCTTCAAAACAAAAGACGGAAGAAGGCTCTAGCTCATGCATACGAGAATCTCAAGTTCTTAATGATACCTCTGTATTTTGATATTCACACAAGGATTTTCTTGACTCTAACTCTGAGTCAGAGGTGGACTCGTTTAAGGAGCAAGTTGAGACAGAGATTGTAGGTAAAGAACCAGAGGTTGCAAAACTTCTTAATGAGAAAAAGATTCTCCTAGGTTCTGGCCTTGTTAGCATGACAACAAGAGCTAAATTCACTCCAAAGTTTGAATACAGGCCAGAGAGTACAAAGTATGTTTCCTCTGCATCGAAGGGCTCTAATTCAAAATATAAGGCAATTAAGTTCACTCCAGAATAGAAGGGAAAATCCGATGCCAACTCTAATTTTAATTCCTCTATTTTAGAGAGGCCTCTAAAGGCCAAAGAAGTAGGAAGGAAGAAATTTGAGAAGATTCATCCAAAGTCGTCAATGCAATCGATCTAGATAAGAAGTTTGTTAGAACTACCAATGCTAGGAATGATTGTAATAATATGTTCTTCGAATCAAATAAATCATTTTGTCATTCAGAATGTGTTCATAATTGTGAATGTTTCTCTCTGCTGCATAAGTTAAAGCAACATTTCTCTGATCCTAACTGTATTCTCTCTAGGTCAACAAGGATAAAAGCCAAGTCTGGTAACTCAGGTGCTAAGACGAAACCTCCCCTTAAAGCTAAAAAGCATTCTTCTATCCCTAATCATTGAGGACCCACTATGAAATGGGTACCTAAATCCCTATAATTTGTTTTTGCAGCAGCCGCATGTGGACATTTGGTATCTCGCATCTGGATGCTCGAGACACATGACCGGCAATAAGAGGTTGCTCTCCTCATACAGAGAGAATATTGGAGGAAAAGTAACCTTTAGGGATAACATGCAGGGAGAGATAAAGGGATATGGAGATCTTCTACAAGGTAAGGTTTCTGTCTCTAAGGTTGCTTATGTCTCTAGGCTTAAACATAATTTTTTAGCATAAGTCAACTACGTGATTCTGGCTACAATGTCAAGTTCCAAAAGGAAGCTTGCTCTATTATGTCAGAATCAGGTCAGGAGTTGCTAAAAGCCAAAAGAATGGGAAATCTATATCTCATGAACTTCTCACCAAGAGATAATTCAAAGACTCTCTGTCTCATATCTCGTAAGTGTGAAGAAGCTTGGCTCTGGCATCACAAGTTGTCTCACATAAATTTCCAATATCTAGAGAAGCTTGTGAAGAATAATCTGGTTGACGGACTTCCTGCCATAAAGTTCGAAAAGGACCATCTATGCTCTGCATGTGAAATAGGAAAGCTCAAAAGAGCATCCCATAAAACAAAGACAGATGTGACCTGTGTCAGACCTCTGCATATGCTTCTTGTGGATCTTTGTTGTCCAATCTTTGTGCAGAGCTTTTCTGGTAAGAAGTATATCCTAATTTTAATTGATGAATATTCACGATATACTTGGATTGAGTTTGTAAGGCAGAAATCAGATGTCCCAGAGCTGCTGATCAAGTGGATGACCAAGATTCAAGTTCTTCTACAAAGCTAAATTTAAAAGCTGAGAAGTGACAATGGAACAGAGTTTACGAACACAAAGATCAATGCGTACTTAGACAAGGAGGGCATAACTCAAAACTTCTCTGCAACAAGAACACCACAACAAAATGGTGTCGTAGAAAGAAAGAATCAAACTCTGGTCGAAGCAGCAAGAACAATGCTAGCAAGCTCTGGTCTTCCAACCCACTTTTGGGCAGAAGCCATATCAACCGCCTGCTTTATCCAAAATAGAGCAACAGTGGTAAAGAGGCATATGAAGATGCCTTACGAATTAATCAACCAAAGAAAGCCTAATGTTAAATTTTTACATGTCTTTGGCTGCAGATGCTTCATTCTGAATGACCGTGATCAACTTGGCAAGTTTGACAAAAAGGCCGATGAAGGCAAGTTCCTTGGTTACTCCACAAAAGCCAAGGCATACAGAGTCTTCAATCAACGAACCAAGACTATCTTGGAAACCATCAACGTCTCGTTCGACGATAAAGAACATGTGACTTCAGAACTTCTATGGCGATGAAGACATCTCTGTATGTGCACCAAGAGATGAATCTGGCCGTGTAAGTGAAGAAGCACAAGCTACAAGTACGTCTGACCTTGGTCCTCCACACACCTCTGCTTCCTCTGGTGATCATACAAATCCACAACCAGAGCAAACAAGCTCTGCATCAGAGCCCAGTTTCATAGAGCCAGAGCACAATACCTCTAGTTCTGCACCTAGTTCCTCTGTACCATCATCCGAGGGGGACAAGCAGAACCTTCTTCGCCATAAATGAGCCAATTGCCCAATATGCCTATGGAACTTGATCAAATGTCCCTGACCACTGTATCTGTCCCAACAACAAGATGGACAAAGGATCATCCTCTTCACCAGATAATTGGTGAACCTTCAAGCGGTGTAAAGACAAGGGCTGCCACGGCTAATGAATGTTTATCCGTAAACTTTCTAAGCATGGTAGAGCCTAAGAAAGTCCATGAAGCCCTACAAGACCCTAGTTGAGTTGACGCCATGCAAAAAGAGCTCCAACAATTTGAAAGGAATAAGGTATGGACTCTTGTACCTTTGTCAAAGGATAAAATTGCAATTGGTTGTAAATGTGTTTTAAGGAACAAGAAGGATGAGGATGGGATCATTGTGAAGAATAAAGCTAGGCTCGTAGCAAAAGGCTATTTCCAGGAAGAAGGCATAGACTATAATGAGACCTTTGCACCAGTAGCAAGGCTAGAAGCTATAAGCTTGTTCTTCGCCTTCTCTGCTCATAAAGGATTCCGAGTCTATCAAATGGACGTCAAGTCGGCCTTCTTGAATGGCAAGTTGAAGAAGGAAGTCTACGTTCAACAACCTCTGCGGTTTGCAAGCTCCACACATCCAGAATACGTCTATTTCTTAGACAGAGCTCTGTATGGACTTAAGCAAGCACCTCGATCCTGGTATGAACGTCTCTCTTCTTTTCTCTTATCTAATGGTTTTGAAAAAGGTAAAATTGATACTACTTTGTTTATTAAGAGGTATAAAGGTGAGATGCTTCTAGTACAGATTTATGTAGACGATATTATCTTTGGTTCAACGAACTAGAGGCACTGTGATAAGTTCTCTGCCTTGATCAAGAGCGAGTTTGAAATGAGCATGATGGGCGAATTAACATTTTTACTCGGCTTGCAAGTAAAATAGAGAGAGGACGGTATTTTTATTAGCCAAGCTATGTATGTCTCTGACATAATAAAGAAATACCAACTCCACAACTCTTCCACAATGAGAACACCAATCACAACGGGAACTAAGCTTGACACAGATCTATCTGGAAAACCGGTGGATGTCAAGACTTACCGTGGAATGATTGGATCACTATTATACCTCACGGCTAGTAGACCAGACATCATGTTTGCTACGTGTCTCTATGCTAGATATCAAGCCAATCTCAAGGAATCTCACCTTTCCGCTGTGAAAAGAATCTTTAGATACCTTAAAGGAACATAATTTTTGGGTCTCTGGTATCCAAAGTATTCTGTTTTTGATCTTATTGCGTACACAGATTCTGATCATGCAGGATGCAAACTTGATCGAAAGAGTACATTAGGGAGTTGCCAATTACTAGAAGACAAGCTCATAAGCTAGACCTCAAAGAAGCAGAATTGAGTCTCTACTTCCACAGCTGAAGCAGAGTATGTAGCCGCAGCTAGTTGCTGTTCCCAAGTAATATGGATGAAAACTCAACTGAAATACTATGGCGTTGAGTTTGACAAGATTCCAATTTTGTGTGACTCAGAAAGTGCCATCGCAATCACAGCCAATCCTGTGCAACATTCTAAAACAAAGCACATCAACGTTCGCTAGCATTTCATCAAGGACCATGTAGAGAAAAGTACGATTGAAATGTTTTTCGTTAGTACAGATCTACAACTTGTTGACATATTTACCAAGGCTCTTAATGAAAAGAGATTTAACTTTTTGGTTAACAAGTTGGGTATGCTAAATCTTTCCAACTAACACAGAGCCTCTATATGTACAATACAAAGTCTTTGCATCCCTTGAGCATATTTCTGTTTTTGTTGTCTTGATCCATGATGTTTGACCCCATAATTTATAAGTGTAAAAGTAATGAAGAACAATAAGTGATGAAGAATCAAAAGACTGATGAAGACATTAAGATAGAATTGACCAAGTCTGGAGAACAACCAGAGGGTCGATGAACAACCAGAGATCCGATGGAAAGAGCATCTTCATCACCCCTCTGGTCAACAACACTTAGAGTTTTCTTCAGCAATTCAACTAGAGGCATACGATGAAAATATAAAGATAAGGTTGAATCATCATCCCATGGAAGACAGCTGGAGATGACCAATCAACAGCTAGACTTCAAGTTTATCGTCATTTATAGCTTATCCATAGTTTAGGTAAACTTTATCTATTAGTAGAAGATTAGCTAAATAGTCTCACTAGATAGTTATTTTCTAATTAGTCTTCTAGTATAAATAGGTGATTAGGCCTATTGTAATCAACGTCGCTTTTTATGTCTTTTATATTAAATAAAGTGAAATCATTGGCACTCAAGATTGTTCTTTGAATGTTCATACATTGTTCTTGAGTGTTCATCATTTTGTTCATTAAAACACTATAATTTGGTTATTCTTAACTTGATTATTAGTGTTATTGAGAGATATGGGATCAACAATTGGTATCAGAGCCAATTGATTGTTTTTCCAATCGAATGATCATCCAAAATCTTTCAATTCACGTTTTTTCATAAAATATCTTCACCAGAAACGTAAATTTTCTCTCTTCTAAAAATCTTCAATGGCCAACTGGAATTCTGCGTATAGTGTTGGCTCCCTCACCAAGCCTCCAACTCTTCAACGAGAAGAGTACACACAATGGAGGATAAGGATGGTAAACTTCTTGGAAGTAATGGATAGGAAGCTCCTGCGATTTGTAATGGAGGGTCCTTATGTTCCACAGACTCTCGTCCCAAGAGTCCCAGGAACAAATACCACAACTGAAATCCCTGCCTACTACATGCCCAACAATGAGAAGAATTGGGATGAAGACGACATAGAATGGGTTGAGACCGACAAGAAAGCCAAAAGACTGATAATCATGGCCATACCCAATGAAATCTTTCAATCCCTTGATGCATGTTCCACAGCCAAGGAACTATGGGATGAGCTAGCAAGCCAATTGGAAGAAGGGACAAAAACGAAGAAGAATCATAGAGCCCAATGTCTCAACGAATACACCAACTTCAACGCTCTTCCTGATGAACTGATTCAAAAGACATACGATCATTTTAACACATTGATTAATCAATGTTGTTGAAATGATATCTCCAGAACAATGGAAGAAAACAATGTTTTATTCCTTAAAAGTCTCGGCGATGAATGGACACAGTTGTCGATGTCCCTTCAAGCAAATCAGGACTTAGACGGCTGGTCACTCCATGACGTATAAGGAACGCTTGCTGCACAAGAGAACGATATCATGATGAAAAATATGTCCACCGGTGGACCCCTGGCTCTTGCAGCCGAAGAGAAGGACGTTTCAAGGACCTCCACCAGAGATCATAAGAAGAAAGGAAAGAAAGCACTGGTGGTAGAATCAGAAWTTGAAGATGAAACTTCTGAATCAGATGATGATATTAAAGCCTTTGCCAAATCTCTGGCCTTGATTACAAAGCAGTTCCAGAAAAAGTTCATCAAGAAACCCTATGAACGAAAAGAATTCAAGAGAGAAAGGTACCATCCATCTTATGAAAGGAAACCATCTAAATTTCATCAGAGGGAAGACAGAAGAGACGGAAGAGAAGAGAGAGAAGAAAGAAGAGACGAGAGGAAAGAAAACAAGGATGGAAGGAAAAATGACCTCCGCTGCTTCAGGTGTAGAAAACTCGGTCATTTTTCCAAAGAATGCAGAGGACGACTGGTAAAGGATGCTGACTATTACAAGAATAAATACAAGTATAATCCTAAAGAGCGAAGTCTGATGGCTGAGAAAGAAAACTGGGTGTCTGATTCTTCATCTGATGAAGAAGACAAAGCACTCATCTATCTTGTTGGGTTCAAGTTAGAGCGTTAAAGTTGTATTCAAATTTCTCCTTAGAATAGCTTTATTTTGTAATAGTGTAGTTTTACTATTTCCTAGTATAAATAGTATTTTCCTTTGTAATTGTAATTACGAAGTCATTAGCAGAATAGTAATCAAGATTAAAGCTGTAAATTTCTCTCTCTCAATCAAATCAATCTTTGATAATATTCTCTCTACTTTTATGTTCATCTTGATTCTTGAAGATCATATCATGTTTGTATGATTTATGGACTTCACAATTGGTATCAAAGCAAACTGCAGCAGTTTGTTTAGAGTTCTTCATCTAGATTGGGTCACGAATTTTTTGAAGATTCATCGATCTGGGTCATGATGTTCATCACTGTTCTTGAGAGTTCTTCATCTAGATTGGGTTTTTGATCTTAAATCGGTCAATTTTTTAGTGTTACTTGTAAAGATTTACATCGCTAGATTCGTTTTTGCATTTCGAACAACTTTGATTCACACTATTTTTGATTTTAAACAAGTTTTAAACCTGTTTTGGTCGAAAATTGATTTTTCGTTTTCTAGAAAATGTTCTTCAAAACTCATAATTTTTCATGTTTTGATCCAAAATTTTGGTAAAAAAGTGTGAAAGTTTGTGTTTTTTGTTGAATATTAATCCGATTAAAGCTTGTGCGATTTAAGGGTGTTACCCGCTTAACTCTTGTGCGATTTAACATCCGTTTGATTTTTAGTTGTTTGATATAGGTTATCCAGACAACACTTGTGCGGATATTTGATCGATTTAACAATCCGCCTGGTAAACCGTTCATAACTTGTGCGGATAAGTGTGCGATTTAAACAATCCGGCTGGTAAGTCTAAGTAACTTGAACGGATTAGTGACCGATTTACATAATCCGACTGGTAAGTCTTTAAAGGTTTGTGCGATTTACATAATCCGCTTGGTAAGACTTTCAAGTTGTCTACTTGAGCGATTTATATTTGTAATCATATATACTTTGGTGATTGAACGGATGTTGACTTTTTGATCGATTTATTTCTTTGACTTTTCATCGATTTGTTTTAAAAAGGACTTATACGTATTTTGACTTGTTGACTTAGTTGACCATTGACTTGTTGACTTTTTACGTCCGATTTTCATTTTGGATTTTTTACTAAGTGTTGAAAACCTCTGATTTGAGATTTTTAAATCAAATTGAATTTTATGCTTTATCCGTATTTCATTTTGAATAATCCGTGTGAAATTTGAATTTTTGGTTAAAATCTGGTTAAGTGTTTTTGGGCGATTTAAGGTTGCTTGTTGTCTGGACTTCTAATCCGGATAACTTGTTGAAAATTCTATCTTCTTGACCGGACTTCCAATCCGGATAAACTTGACCGACTTACTAATCCGGATAAGTGTATGTGCATAAATTGTTCTAAGTGTTGAATGTGTGCGAAATTTTGTTTACATATTATCAGATATATTTTTGTAAACCGATCCTTTAATTCAAACTTTGAACTGCAGTTGATCCTATTTCATACAATTTGATATGATGAGTTCACGAGAAGCAATGGCTATTGGTACTGATACCAAGCCACCTGTTCTATTTCGTGGTGATTACAATCAGTGGAGAGACAGATTCCTGAATTTTATTGAGAGAATGAAAGAAGGAGATCTAATAATGAAATCTTTAATGGAAGGTCCTGCTGAATTCTTCATAGAGGTAGAAGGTGATGTACTAGCAGGCTTACCTGCACAAATAGTTCCTAAACTAAAGTGTCATTATTCACCTGAAGAAAAGGAGAGAGCTCATGCTGATGTGTTGTGCAAATCTTATATGATGTAAACACTGACTAATGATATTTACACCAGTATTGACAGTCATAAATCATCAGGTCATAACATGTGGGTTCAAATCGAAAAGATAATGATGGGTTCGAAAATGGGAACTCAGCTGAAAATCACTAACTGTATTTCAGCCTATGAAGAATTCAAGGCTAAAGAAGGTGAAAGTCTTGATGATGTTTACCATAGGCTTGCCAGACTGCTAAATGAACTGACAAAGAATGGAATTTCTAAAACTACAATAGAGATTAATGTTAAGTTTCTTAA
>NW_020201035.1:0-3505 GCF_001531365.2 Cynara cardunculus var. scolymus
TTTATTTTTGTGTGTTTTGCAGTCTTGTCGATCTTCAAAAAGAATCTGAAGCCTTGCTGCAGCATCTGAAAACCCTAGCCTTCCATGAAGATTCTTTTTAATTTTTAAAATCTGGAAGTTTTTGAAGTAAAATTGCATGATGTCATCCTTAAAAATATGTTTTTAAGGAAATGGCATCCTCTTTAAATGCCAGCCAAATTGTTGTACTTGGTGTAAGAAGAAGAGTACATAGGTGGCATTGAAAGGATTGTAGTAACCAACCCCTCAAACATCATTGGTCAAAAATTAATTAAAAATAAGACATGATTTGAAAGTTTGTGGTTGATGTGGAAGGAAAGCTTCATAGCCAAGTACTCTAGTACACTCAAGTAATGCATGTTTCCTATGCTGACATCACCACCCCTCACCTTTCTTCCCATTCTACCCTCACCTTTTTAGAAAACCCTCTTTTCTCTTCTCTTTTCCCTCCTATTTCTCTCCAACCGACCGACCGATAACCGTTCTCTTCCCCACCTTCTCCAATGTTCGAAATGGCTAGAATGAAGCGACCCACCGTGCGTAACCCTCCTCCGTCGCATGCAGTCGCACAACCGCCGGCACAACCGCCTAGCCCACCGCCCGTCACCACCGCTGCTGCTGCCGTACGAACTCCTGTCTCTTCGTGAAGACAACCGGCACGGAGAGGAAAGAGAGTCCCTGTTACAAAAAAGCTAAAGGGTGAGACTTCAACCCTTCTCATCGACGAAGACTCTTCGTCTCCTCCGCCGTTGCCATCGCCGGCGCTACCACCCACTCCCGCTACTGTCGCTGTTGACCCCATTCTACCAGAAGCACCTATCATCGTTCCCCCTTTGCAAATGGTTCCATCCGACGCCATTATCACTTTCACAGACCCCTTGAAGAAAATCAGAGAAATGGTGCGATCCTCAACAGTACCAACTTCAAAGGATACCCCAACTCCATCTCTGACTACTACCAACAATGAGACACTCGAAACTTCTCAAAAGGTACTATCCTCATCCGATAGCACGCCCCCTGAGGGCCTCTTCACTTCTGATTCTGAGGAAGAGGAGGACCCTGCCTCTATGGCACAAACAGGGGAAATTTTCATGGAAAGTGAGACATGTAGTCTTACCAATATCACGGTCATTGAAACACCGAGGACACCTCTGTTTTTGACTGCCTCTGGGCAAGACACAGATGATGAGAATGTTAGGCCTCAGTTTGCTCCTCATGACCCCATTCCCGATTTAAATGAGGAATTTTTTGGGGAAGAGGATGATGAACCTCCTGTTGAAGTAGTGTCTAGGAAAAGACGGTTGGTAAGAACAAGTGATAAAAAGAAGAAGAAGGCAGTAGTTGAGGAAGAACCACCTAGAAAGAAAACCAGGTCTCAAAGGGCTGTAATGGAGTCACCTAGGAGTTCTGAGACTGATGCTGCAGCATCGCAACAGCATTCCTCCAAACCCAAAAGAAAGAGGGTGGCTATGGCCCAAAGGCCAGCCACCATTCCTAGGCTAATCAGACCCCACAATGGGTTTAGTTCTAAGGCTGCTGAGAAGATGCATGCTAGGTTCCAGAACCGGGTTGGCTTTCCAGATAAGGGTTTTGATAGGCAAAGCATTAGAGAGTTTGCATTTATAAGGGAGGTGGTTGAGACCCATGTTATTGAGAAGATGTGCATGGTTCCCACTTCTTACAACTTGACTCTTATTAGAGAATTCTATGCTGAGTTGGCAGCCAATAGCACATCCAAGATAGTTATTAGGGGGATAACCTTCATGTTTAATTCAAAAGCAATCAATCGGTTTTATGGCTTAGACCCCCCTAAGAAGACTGATTACTCTAGAATGGTAAGACATGCGACTGTAGAGGATTTGAATGAGGTAGCCAATGAGATAGGAAAGCCAGGGGCTGTGTGGGATGATCATTCGAATTACATGTTAAGGACTTTCAAGGCCTACAATCTTACGGCCAATGCCAATGTTTGGATTAATTTTCTGAGGCACTCCATTTCTCCCACCACGCATGACAGTTCAGTCTCGGTGGAAAGAATGTTGTTGCTTTATTGCCTAGTCATGGGTAAGTCCATTAATTTTGGCAGAGTGATAGAGAAGAGTATAAGGACATGTTTAGGAAGAAGCAGAGGGAAGATGTATTTCCCTAGTCTGATTACAAAGATGTTGGTAGAAAATGGTGTTCCTCAATATTGTGAGGATCAAATGGTGAAAGAGCAAGGAGAAAAGTGGAAAATTGATATGAAGGCAGTTTCAAGGTTGAGAGAAAAGAAGGACAAGATGAATGGGGCTGGTGACATGCTAGGTTTGATGCAAGATATGCTTGCTCAAAATAGTAGTTTGATGGATAGTTTGTTAGAGCAACGGAATGAGTTCTTTGACAGAATTGATAGGTTGAAAGGAGAGCTGGTTGAGCAGGTAAAGGCTGCTGAAAAGAAGACGAGGGGAGACATTAGGTTAGTAAAGGTTGAGTTGGAGACTAAGACAAGTGCTAAAGTGAAGAAGTTGGGCAAGAAGTTGAAGGAATTGAAGATGGAGAATGCAAGGTTGTTTGGTGAGAACACTAGGCTGAAGGAGGAGTGCAAAAGATTGAAGGACGGCATATCCACTTCACCTACTCCTATGGAGTAGGACAGGTTCTATCATCCCTTTTTAGTTATTTTATTTTATTTCAACTTGTTTAGTCTTTCTTGAGTCTGGGATTGTCTTTTACACCTTTTAGTTTATTTTCTTGCAAAGAACACACATGTTTATAAATGCCCCATGCTTGTATAGCCAAAATATTTATTGTAGTATTAGTTACACTTTCTAATCACTAAGTATAACTAGAACTAGCTTCTTTTGCTTGGGGACACATTTTGATCCACATCATATGCTAAACTAAGAGAGGTTGTAGGCCCTTTGTTCTTTTCTCAAAATTTTAGCCACTTGAAGCCATTGCATAAACAGCCCCCTATATATACTTCCAATGAGGACATTGAAAAATCTAAGTTTGGGGGAGGGTACCAACATGATATTAATGATCAAAGCAATGCAAAAGAGCACAAAGTGCCAAAAGTAGAGATCAAGTTGCACAAAGTGCACAAAGCTTACATGAAAKAWTTGAGAWCTAAAACACCACAAATGTCCCATAGGGGCAGGTGTATATGCATTCAACAAAAGAGCACAAAGTGCCAAAAATTTGAAAAATTCAAAGTTGATGCATAAAAGTGAGAAAAGGCAAAGAGAGGAAAAAATGTGCCAAATGAGAGTAAACCAGTTACTTCAAGTCCTATTAATCTTAGACATATGATGTGTTGACCATAACAAAGAGCAAATAAAGCTAGCTTATGGTTCATGCTAATGGTTAGTTAGGACATGCTTAATTGAGATTTATGAAAGCTATATGGTACATCTTGGCATAATCAACATATGTGTATGCACTTACTGCATGTTCTTGCAAAAATTTTAAAATTTGAGTCATTTTTAGTTGTCTTTTGGTTGCTTGG
>NW_020201035.1:4180-12546 GCF_001531365.2 Cynara cardunculus var. scolymus
GCTTTCCGCATCTTTATTATTCTGTTCCGTCATTTACTTTCCGCATTTATATTATGTCTTTATTTACCGCACTTTACGTTTCTTGTCATTTACTTTTCGTCATGAGTAGCTAATTTTATTGGCTCGGTGTATGATGAAAAGGGTGAGTTTTTAAACCAAAATATAGTCGACCCTTTCATGTAACAACGATGTTTTACTTTTTCATTTTAAGTTTTATAAAACCAATTACACTTCTTGACGGGTTGATCACTTTGAAAGTGTTAAAGTGCCTTTGACTCTAAGCTGAGCCAATGTTTGCACGTCAACTTGGATGATATGGGAAGTAGACTTGAGAAAGTTGCTAACMAAGAGATTTGTTGTCCGTATTTTCTAAGTTGTTACTTCTTGACGGGTTGATCACTCTGAAGTGTTAAAGTGGAATGGATTCAGAGATGAACCATTCAGAACACGTCAACTTGAATGATATGGGAATCCACCCGAGAGGGTGATTTTTTTTAACAAAGAGATTTGTTTATCCATATACTTTGAAGATACCATTTGTCACTTTCACTGGTCAGGATACATCATAGAGATATGTGTTTAAAGCTATAATATCAGTGCATTGGTGAAGTCCGAGAGGAATACCTTCAAAATAATTGGTAAAAATAGTTGTTACTGATTGCATGTTGTAGCAATCTGTCAGCATGGTTTCATGCTGTAGCATTTTGACAGCATTGGTCGACTGGAAATAATTTTTACTTCTCACCCTAAAAGTCATACACCCTAGCTTGCTTTATATTCTGTTATCTCCTGTTTTTAGTTGTATTAACTCTGTTCTGATCAAAGTCTTCGAATTCGCCTTCTGAAATCATTTCCTTAACCGTACTTTCTTTTAAACTTTTACTACGATCCATGTGGATGATATCCGGTACTTGTACCACTTTTATTACTTGAAAGACGATATTGGGACTATTTGTATACTTGCTTTTAGTCCTGATTGTTGTTTGTGTCTGTGGTGTTTCACGGCCCATCAGTCATATTCTATTTTTTATCATCATGTTCAAAGTGCTAAAAAGAATACATCATATAGAAATAGATGGTTTGGAAGTTACAACATACCCCAACCCGATACTAACAAAATAGGACCCAAATTCATTTGGRTACCAAAATCTACTTAATCTGGTTTTGCAGGTGTGTCAATTTTGTGCTGATTAGAATATCATTTCAGTGATACACCAACGCAGGGGGAGTTGTAATTTACTCCAAACAAGGCTTCTAAACAACACAGTTCAGGACCCGTGCATAACCAAGTGTGGTTTCTAAACACACAGTTTAGGACCCGTGCTAAACCTGTTTCCACTTTTATTCTTTTGAGCTAAACTGAAACATTACTGAAATCAACTTTCTAGGGGGAGTCTCTAGAAGTTTTTAAATAAAAGTTTTTGATAAATGAGTTGTTTTTGGGAAACGAGTACTGTTTCTAGACAGGTATTTCGTGAGATTTTACTTGTGTCATTTCTCATCGTTCATAACTCCAATACCTATTTCAGCTATTCTTCAAACCGTTATTATCACGTCTCTTATAAGAAAATCATTTTCGGTGATAATACGCTCGTTTGTATTSAAGTTTGTTTTCTGATATTGTTTTTCGTTGATTGATATATATTCAATATTTTTTTTTGAATATCAGAATCTGTAAACTCGTTCTTACAGATCTTCATTCATTTCTCTTATATATACCGAATAATCTGATCGTTGTCGCATCATTCCTTGTTAATTGTGCTTAAAGCCAAATTTCTTAATAAATTTTTATCTGATCAATGTGCTTTAAAGAAATAATATTTTGATCAACCATTGTGATCAACTGAGCATACTATTTTAGGAGGGACTGAGTTCTTATCAGAAATACCTCAATGGAATGTCAGAACCGWCAAACCTACCCATGAGGACAACCATATCTGAGTGAGCTTTATATACAAAAGGGTTTGTGTGCTGAGACTAAAATAAAAAAGAGAGGGGTAGTTGTTGTGAGCTAAAAGAATTGACGAGAGTTGTGTCAGAATTAGAAGAATACGAAAATCCTGTTCCAAACTTATAAAATCTGGGCATACCACACGATCTATTATTTCTCATTTCTTTCAAGACTAATATTGAAAAAGGCAAAGCCCAGGCCAATTCGTGTCACAACCCCACCAACTACTCATTTATCTCTCAACAGATAAGTGTTTCAATAACACTTGGGGCACGCAGCTCATCATCTATCAATTTCTCATTCGGAGAAAGTTGATATTGAATCAGAAGGATATATGTCCCCCCTTCAAGTCTTTTTGATCATATATTGAGTCTGATAAATTTGTATAGTCCACACGGTTTATCTTTTTGAGCCTAAACAGAAACATACGTTGCTTTATCTTTCTACACTGCATAGATTTTGCATTTTATATTGTTAATTTTCCAAAACATTCATAGATATGCTATTTTTAAGCTATCAAAGATTGAATGGAAGACCTGGTGATGAGCATCAAAAAGTCTTATATATACAGTACATCCATTGTACTGAGTATATCTGTTATACTCACAGGCCAATCTTTTTATAAGATTGAAAACAATTTCATTCGTTGAAATTGGGTGTTACCTTCCCATTCCCTTAATCTAAAAAGATTAAACAAGTGGATTTGAAAATATCTACTTACAATTTCTTGAATTGTCGGCTTACGCGAAGAATTTCATTCATTCTTGTGTATGATGGAATGATTGTCATTTCATCATAAGGGGGAGTATATAATAATGAATGAAATATTCATTTCCGAACATTATAAGGGGAATCTGATGTAAAGATCAAGGGGGAGTAACTTCAATAATGACAAGAGACTCAAAAGAAGTGCGACTAGAGATGATTACAGAATATTATTCCGATGCTAAAAAGACTGAGAGTTTTTGAATGAGAAGATCACTGTTTCAAAAGTTTACCAAAGAAAAAGTTTGGGATTTGTTGTCTGAAGATTCTTTGAAGATCACATCTTGTACATTTTTTCTGATGATTACTGTTCTACATTGTTAAAAGAGAAGATCATCACGGTTCTACATTCGAGGGGGAGAATATTAGAAGATATTTCTCAACAGATAATTGTCTGAAGATTTCAAGTGAAGATTGTTTTGATGTTTCTGAAGAAGTCATAGAGAGTGTAAAGAGACAAAGTTCAAACGAGATTCAACGCGCGCAAATTCTTTCCAGTCTGAATACAAAGGGGGAGAATGTTAGGACTGAAAGTCAGTGTAAAATTGTATTCGTCTTGCAAGTTACTATTGTCTATAATTAAAATAGACATCGTGTTTGACTTTGTATGTAAGGTTTGACTTTGACTAGGCTTTTATTGTTTGGCCCTATAAATAGGGTGTTAGTCTTATAATTGTAAGTATGAGCCTTATTGTAAATTCAGTATACGTAATAGATGAGAATGACCACACTTTGAAAGATTGACTTTTCTCTCTACTTCTCCTACGTGTTCTTAATAGAAAATCTTATCTGCCATCTATAATTTGAAGGTTTCTTGAAGATTGATCATTATAGGGACTCACAAGAAAATAACAGGTTTGGCCTGAAACTTTGAATAAACCTTGTTTAAATTAAAAAGGTTTAAAAGTGGCAATATAATAACCTGGTCAGTGCAAGCCTATTTGGGTTTGATGTGTTGTTTGCAAGTAGATAATTTGGCTTGAAAAGTTGTTTTATTTTATATAAAAGTTTTGGTGATTATCACCCTGCAATATCATAAATAAGGTAACTCACTAGAACTTTTGGTCTAACCCTCGTTTTGTGATTTTAAACATGTATTGCAGGAAGTGCAGACGGTAAGGGAAAAGGGAAAATGTGATAAGTTCCCTATGTGTTTATCTGCATGAAGAATGACTGATGATATAGTTTTGGTAGATGAATCTTGATTAGTACAAGAATTGTATTTTGAATTTTGGGACCATTTATTCTGTAATGATAGATTCTTGTACTAAGGGACCTAAGTGGTGTACAAACAAATATATATTTCTTTTGTATGAAGTATGTGTTACATGCAATGTGTGAAATGGGGTGTTACAAAAAATGGTATTAGAGCCTGATTTTAAGGGATTTAGGTATTCAACAACATGATACCAAGACTTAAACTGGTTTGCATGTTAAGGGTCCCGGACATAGTTAGCACCGTCAGAAATAAAAATGTTGAGTTGAAGGAACAATGTGTAAGGTTAATTTTAATTACATCTGGCCAATGTAATTATGAATTTATAGGTACATATCTCAACTTGAATACTTCATTATATTTGGGAATGTGAATACGTGATTATTAACACTAAAATCTGCAGATGTCTAGCCGAACCTGGTGATATGAAAGAATAGCCCATCCATATTATGAAGAAAGAGAAGTATCACCCGTTAATCTTCCGACTAGTACTTTTGGAAATAGAGGTCGAGGAAGACCTAGGGGAAGAGGCAGTGGAAGAAGTCAGTCGCAGGGAAGAGGTCGGACTGAAGTACATTCTGAACATGAAGAATCCCATTCTGGGAATGTTGAGGAAAGATCGGTACCACATCCAGAATATGTAACCAGGGATATGCTGGTCGAAGAAATGGGGAAGTTGCAGGAAACTCTGACATCCATCATGGGGATACCGGCTAGGGTGGAAAGAGAAAGTGTGGAAGTTCATCCCTCTGTTCCAGTTACCCACAACAACGAAGGAGACATTAAGATATTTTTGGCATGCAAACCACCAACCTTTTTAGGGGAAAGAGATCCAGTGAAAGCTATGTGCTAGATCAAAGATATTCAATCTGTATTCAACACTATCAGATGTCCAGAATCTGATAAAGTCAGATTTGCTGTTTCAGTAATAAAATTAAATGCACTGTTCTGGTGGGAAGTTGAATAGTTGGCCAGAACGGATGTTTTACAAACGTTATCCTAGACAGGATTTGTGGAACGGTTCAAGGATCAGTTTTGTCCTAAAATTGTTGTACGACAAATGGAAGAGGATTTTCTGAAGCTAGAACAAGGAAATGGAACAATTCGAGAATATACCGAGAAGTTTATTGAATACTCTCGATTTGCTGAACACTGTATTTCATCAGAATCCAGGAAGGTAGAAAGGTATATCTAGGGTTTGAAACCCTCAATCAGAGATATTGTAATTGCTATGAACCCCAATACTTTTTCATTAACTATGGATGCGGCCGAAGTAACAGGACGAAATAAAAATCGACAAGCAGAAGGGAAGGTTGTGGAAAAGAGAAGATGGGAAGGGCCTTCGTCTAATTTTTGAGGGCCAAAAGCAGTAAAATACGATAATAAATTTGAGCAGAAGATAGGTGACAAAATCTGTTCACAATGTCGACAGATTCATCAGGGTGAGTGCAAGATGGACCCAAGAAAGTGCCATAAGTGTGGCGAAGTGGGACATTTGTCAAGGAGTTGCCCAGCCAACAAAAGGTGTTTCAATTGTAATTCTCCGGATCATATTCGACCAAACTGTCCATTGTTAAGAACTCCACAACTGACAATAGGGAGTAATGCGTCGAGTACTCGGGGAAAACCTACTGTAACTAGAGGATGGCAAGGAGGGGTGTGACAGCTGTCAAATTTGAACTTCCAGGTTAGCTCTTATTAAGTTTATATTAGTGTTATTGAAGATAATTTATAAGATTAGGAGTTAGTTAGGTTAGTTTGGTCGAAAAATTTCTAGAGATTCCGGCAGTTGCTTAAAAAGTCGGGTTCCAACCCGTAATTATCTGAAACGTCCTATACAGTGCCAAATGCTCTAATTTATACCTAATTTATATAAAACACCAAGTTTTAGTGTTTTAAATATAAAACCTTTTTATTTAAATGAATTTAGCCATCATGGGTTTTTAATTTGAAGAAAAATGTCAAAATTGAGAAAAATGGCATTTTAGCATTTTGGGCTTTAGTTTTTATAAGAAAAAATATTTAGAGGATAGGCTTGGGCTCTCCATGGCCGCCCCCCCCCCTCCCCCTTTTCCCTCCCTTAATCCACATATAAATACTTTACCTTTTCATCATTTCCTCATTTGCATCCTATCAAATTTAAACTCCTTCTCCCTCTCTCTCTCTAAAACTCAAGAGTCATCTTCATCCTTCATCCATTCAGCCGAATTCTTCCTATTTTCTTCATCAAAATAGCAAGGGATTTGAAGATAATACATCCTTCACATCAACAATCAAGGTAACATCTTCATCTCCCTCTTTATCTTGCAAATTTTGGGAGAAAAACCCAGTTTTTATGCATTTCTATCTAATGTCTTCTAACCTCCGAAAATTTTGAGTTTTAAGTAGAGATTACACACCAAAAACATGTAAAAATGTTCATATGATGGTGGTAATCTATGACCCAAACATTAGAACTCAAAAAGGTATGTGGAATCATGATTTTATGTGAGTTGATTCTTAAAAAAATGGCATTTTTAGATGCTGACAGATTAGGTGCATGTGCATAAATCGTCTATATCTTGAACATAATATGTTCAAAGGTTATGAATCTTCTTCTAAAAGTTTATTTATTGAGTTGGGGTTGTAATCCAATTGGTCTCACTCAAAAACATTGAGTTTTGACTCCCCAAATACTCAAAACATTATATATGTGCATCTGAGAGTTTTTTCAGTAGGTAAACCTTATTTTAAACAGCCATAACTCTCTAGATAATCATTCAAAATCATTGATTTTTCTTCTGAAAGTTAACTTAATGAGTTACCTTTCAAATTCCACTAATTTCATTCAAAAATGTGGTGATTTGAGGTTTTAACTACTCAAAACAAAGTGAGCATGCAATCTGTCCGAATCTGACAGATTTGTATATGTACGTTCCAATGACCATATCTCTTTCAAAACTCGATGAAAAAGGATGATTCTTCCTTTGATAGTTAACTATATGAGTTATCCTCTTCATGCAAGTGGAATCACATGAAAATATGGAGTTTTGTTCTCCAAACACYTAAAACACTTTAGGTGTGCAAACTGTGAAACCACCAGTAGGTAACTCCTACTTTGTATGCTAATATCTCTTTATTTACTTGCTCTTAGTGTATGATTCTTCTTTTGAAATGTTCTTTTATGAGTTACGGTTCATATGAACCTAGTTTCACTCAAAAATACGAAGTTTTGAGGCATTAACCAATTTAATTAAGTTAATTGTGCAATCTGTCAACTAATGAAAAATATGTGCATGTAACTTTATGGTGCCATATCTTCCTCTCAACTCATCCAAAATGAGTGATTCTTTGTTTAAAAGTTTCATTTAAGTGTTAAGTTTATAATCAAACTTGAATTTCTACAGAACACTTAGTAGAACTCTTTTAATGAGTATTTTACTAACATAGTATAATCTACCATATCAGTTGTGATATATTGTATTGCATAAATTATTTGAATCATTATTGCATGTCCAAAATGCATGAAATTTGGTCACAATGACCATAACTCAGTGCTATATCCCATATAAATAGATAGGAAACTATCTCATTTTAGAAGTCTATAAATTGATCATTTTATGTACCATTAGTTTCTGTCCAAAAATGAGATTTTGGGATTATTTGATTTTGTAAAATTTTGATCATTTATTGGATTATAGCATTACTTCCGGTATAAATTAATATATTAACGAGCATATGGACATTATGTATATTTGGACTATAGATAATCAAGTTGGACATAAGTAGACACTTATAGACTTAGGACTTATTAATCCCCATAAGTAGTTTTAAACCCATTAGTGACAATTTTGGATAATCCTCATTGATAGGCAATCGTTAAGCTCGTGTGGTGAACGGATCGTATCTTTAAATTGCAGAGCTTTGCAAAAGAGTGAGTTTTCACAGCCCCTTTTTACTATTTCCGTATTTTTGGGGGAAAAGCATGTATAAAAATAGTGATGATTTGCATGCAATATTCAATGTGTTTAAACTGTGGATACAAATTGATTTTTATGAATTTATGCTTTGAAATGAAATTGTGAATACGAGCACTAACACTTTGTACACTAGTATTAGTTGTGTTTGGGTTAATTGAAAAGTCCCATCGGTTACACTACTTATTAACTCGTTTGAGCCGATAATTTAAGTGGATAGCGCTATTTGGATTGACAATCCCACCTTCTGCTGGTGAGTAGGGGTGCATTTAACTAAAATAAGAGTTCCACACATGTGGGGTTTAGTCCCACCACTGAGGTAGTCCGGTATGAGTTCTACACATGTAGGGTTTAGTCCCACCGCTGAGGTAGTCCGGTATGAGTTCTACACATGTGGGGTTTAGTCCCACTGCTGAGGTAGTCCAGTATGAGTTCTACACATGTGGGGTTTAGTCCCACCGCTGAGGTAGTCCGGTAT